>NC_060269.1:151695545-151749316 GCF_021613505.1 Equus quagga | reverse complement strand
CACACACACATTCACTCTCACGCACACACTCACACAGTCTCACACTCACACACACATTTGCTCACACACACTCACAGTCTCTCACGCTCACACACACATTCACTCTCACATACACACTCAGTCTCACACTCACGCTCTTATACTCTCACACTCTCTCACACACTGATGGCCACACACATACACACTCATACAGACATACACACACGCTTACACTCACACACTTAAGCTCACTTACACACATACACACTCTTGCACACACATACACACTCACCCCCCCCCCCGTGTAATTCCAATAGGATCTGAACTGTCGAGACGGTTCCCTTCGTCTGCTCGGGCTGCTGTGGCAAGATGGCACTGACGGGCGGCTTCTACACAACAGGCGTGTTGCTCTCGGCTCTGGAGGCTGTTAGTCTGAGATCAGGTCTCAGCACGGTGGGCTCTGCTGAGAGCTCCCTGCTGGGTGCAGGCGGCTGTCCTCCTGTGTCCTCACGGTGGGGAGAGAGCTCTCTGAGGCCCCCTTTACGAGGGCACTGAGCCCATCACGGGGGTCCACGTGCATGGCCTCATCACCTCCCAGAGGCTGCATCTCCTGACACCGTCACCTTGGGAGTCGGGGTTTCAGCATCTGAATTTGTGGTGACACAAACATTCAGTCCATTGCAGGCCTTCTCCTGAGAAGAATAAGAAAAATGGGGCTTCTGAGGGGTAGTAGGCAAGTGTGGAGGATACAGGAGAGAGGGCCCCCAACCCCCTGTGGGAACTGTCCGGAGCTTCTGAAAGACGGGGGCGCACGGGAGTCATTTCTGCATCCCGCGTCCAGCATGCGTGCACACTGGGCACCCAGGGAAGGGAGGCGGGAGAGGTGGGAAGGCTCAGTGGAGAATGGAGGGCAGATGAGGCAGAGATAGATGGATAAAGGTGCATGGCTGAGTGGACGCGTGAATGGACAGAGGGAGAGAGGAAGGGTGGGTGGGTAAGTGGATAAGCGCATAGCTGGATGGAGGAATAGCAAGATAAGTGGATGGATGAGCAGACGGATAGACGGGTAGGTGGGTGGGTGGATGGATGGATGGAGAGTTAAAGGAGTGAGCAGACGGATGGGTAGTTAAAGGGGTGGGTGAATAAGTGGATGGAAGTGGATAAATGGGTAAAGGGATGTGTACATGCAGACTCGTATGCCCAGATATGAATGAATTGTAAGGTGGGGTGTGGGAGGGAGGGAAGGCAAGCTGGTTCTGTGTCTAGAAAGAAAACGAGAGACTCCTACTTCCACTGAGATGCTTCCAACAGTGTTTCCCTGAGAGACACAGGGAGGAGGACCTCAGCCCTTCCCGAGGGGTCCTCGTGGCCAATACATTCCCGAGCTCAGAAGGAGCTGCCTTGTAGGATAGGAAAGACACGCTAACCTCAGTTTCTCCGGTTGTCCCGAGTTGATCTGTGTTTTCCCGACACTCTGAAACAGCATGTTACAAATTAGCCTCAAAGTTAGCCTTTTGTTGCTAATGTTTCAAACCCAGAGCTGAGCTCCCCATTCCATTACGCCATCCACGTGTTATCTCATGTGATCCTCACAACTTGGAGGAGTGGCCATCACTTGCCCATTTTACAGATCGGGAAACTGAGGCTCAGAGCTGTTAAGGAAGCGGGCTGCAGATAATACGAAGTGCCGTGGTCCCGTGCCTTCCTCCCCGGGCTCCCGTTTCTCAGGAGAATCTGCCGTGTGTCTTGCGGGCTGGCAGACTTGGGCTCTGCGAGGCCCTTGGTCTGACGCTGGCGGAGCTGTGCACACCCAGCGGGGCCGGCAGCGTCTGAGGAGGCAACCTGCTCACTCTTGGCGGAATCTCCCGTCGTCAGACGGCGGGGCGGTTTTCTGAGCCCTGAGATAGCTCTGTAGCCGTAGTGTGTCTGCCCCGGCCTGCCGTCCTTGGCTGTGGGACGTCATCAAACCCAGAGCGGCCTCTGGTCCCCGTGGCCTGAACCCCAAGGGCTGGGATCTCACACCCCATAAAGCCTGTGGTTAGAGCCACTTGGTTGTCTTTGCTCTTGCGAAGTATCCCCAGTGCGGCTCCGTTAGGGGGCCCCCAAGGGTTCAGGGATGTGGCTCCCTCACCCTCACCAGCAGGCCCAGTTTGGAGGCCTGCTCTGGGCTGGACAATGGCGCTGCTCTTAGAGCTCCAAGTCGCTGCTGGCCTGAGTGACCCTGGAGCTGGCGAGGCGGCCACCAGGAGTCACAGCTGATGTATGGCTGATACTCCAGGGCTCCGCTGCCCGCAACAGCCGTTGTCTGGGCAACAGGAGAGCGCATGCTGGTGGGCATGCGTCCACCCTGAGCTGCCTGCCTCCCCACCCCGCCTCCCTCCATCGCTGCGCTCCTCATGCAGGCTCGTCATTAACCTGCCTCTGTGAGTGCGGAGAGCGGGGCTTTTATTTTCACATTGAAAATCACCATCTCTCCTGGAAGGAGGAGAAGCAGGTAGCCATCGGGAGTGACGAAATGTCGGTGTACCCGAATGGTCTTCGACTGTGGCCTTATCTTGTCAAGGTCTCGTAAGCCGATCCCCAATTTCCAAGCTCACGGGCCTGATGTCAGTCTTGTCCTTGGTGGCGCACGAGGCAGGGTACTCCAAAAGGCTAGCCGGTCCGAGCCCTCCGCAGGCTGCAGGTAAGGAGCCACGTCGGCATGTCCTTACTACGGCCTCAGTCTCCGTGGCCAGTGGGAAGGACACTGGGGGTCTTCCTTTAATTTTTCCATGCACGGGGTCAGTGTATTAGCACAGGATGCCCGGGATGGGTGTTTACGTACTGGACCGGGGCTGAGAGGTGTCGGTATGCCCTTGTGTGATTTGTCGGATCATATTTGCTTGGGGATAATGTCAGCCCGGCTGGGTGACACCCCCCCCCAAAAAAAACATGGAGAAGAGAGACGCCTCCTTGCTCAGCTCCTGGTGGTATTCTCGGTGGATGAGTTTTTGTTCTATCGCAGTGAGTTCCTCGCTGGTTGTGTGTTGCACCCTCTTTACTGTTCTTCAGGGACCTTCTCCGATGGTGTGGCTCACCCACGGTTTGTGTTCTGCTGTGGCAGGCCGTGAGGTGGGCCAGACAGGGAAGGACTGTGGAGCCAGAGCACCTGGGTTCAGGTGTCAGCCTCTGCCACCAGTTAATCCTAATCTTGAGCGAGGCACAGCATCTCTCTGAGCCTCAGTCTCCTGATCTGTGAAATGGGTGTGTGGGGATAAGCGGTGATGTTCAGAAGCACCTGGCTGAGTCTGACACGGCAGGGGCCGGATGACTGAGACCTTCTCTTGCTTTAGAGTTAAACTCGGGAGGTAGAAAGTGCGTTCTTCAAAATGCCGGTGGCTGCATCTAAACACGTGACTCCATCTCTCTGGGTGGGGGCTTGGCCGGAATTTGAATTAGGCCTCCCTTCACACCCCTGCTCTTGATTCCAAGCACTATCACGTGCAAAGGCACACAGCCACCCCCCAGGCAGCTTCCTCCAGCTGGTCTCGTGCCTCAGCCCTTAAAAGGCACTCTCCTGGTGACCTTGTCTTTGATGATTTTCCATTTTTGAGCATAACTGTAAAGTGAGAACTGTGACGTTAAAACCCAGAATAACTGGTGTGTGACCTTGACAAGTTGACTTTTCCCTTCCAGCTGCAAGGAGGTCGGATGGCGAGGATGGGAGTTTCGACCAGGACAACAGGAAGGTAATGCAGGGGGCAATCTGGATCAGAACAGCCTCGGTCGGAAAGACAGCTGGTTTGTGGGGGCTTCTCCAGTTTGAAACTCAGGCTCCTCCTGTTAGGTTCTACTCCTTAGGGGCCCAGCGGGGCCACATGGAGCAGGAACTGAATTTATGAGCTGGTTCCAGCAGCCTCCTTCTTACACTCAGGACTAGCACATCAGCTGCCCAAGGCCTCGCGATGTGCCCGTGCACCTTGGCTGTGGTTCTGTAGCTGAGGCCGTGTCTGAAACGAAAGGGAAGTAAATCACAGTGCGTTCTCGGGGCGTCTGGGACGAACATTCTGGAACAGGCGCAGCACCCACTTTCTGTAAAGGGCCAGAGAGTAAATATCGTCGGCTTTGGGGGCCATACCGTTTCTGGGGCAGCTACTCCGCTCTAAAAGCAGCCAGAGTCGAGACACAGGGAAAGGGCACAGCTGGGTCCCAACGACACTTTAATTGCAAAAGCAGGCTGTGGGCAGGGTTCGGCCCACAGGTGAGTTTCCTGCCCCGGCTGGAGAGCTAAGCCCCGCTTCGCTTGTCTTTAAGGAAGGTGGGTGTGTGTGGAAAGACCCCAAGGCTGGGTCACCTGGCTCTCCCCGTGTGAAGCCATTTGGGGCCCTGACCTCCCTGAGCTTCAGTTTCCTCATCTATAAAATGGGGCAATGCCGTTTCCCCCAATGCTTTACGTGCCTGTAGAGCGTCTCGACAGCTCACACTAAATGGTGAGATTTTTCTTGAAAGCTGGATTTTTCACGTATTAAAGTGTCTCGTGGTGGGTTCAGCTTGTAGCTTAGAATTAAGGAACCTGCTGGAAGGTTCTGATGAGATGTTTCCACCCTCGCAGAATGACCTTGAAATTCATGTGACGTTTCTTTCCCTCAGCAGAAGACCAGCTGGCTGATTCTCAAGGGGGATGCAGACACGAGGACTACCTCTCCAGACCTGGACAGCCAGTCCTTGTCCCACAGCAGCGGGACGGACAGAGACGCCCTCCAAACCGTGCAAGGCGACAGCTTTTACTCACGTGAGTGGTTCTTTTGAGCGCAGAGCTGTCAGTGTGGCCAGAGGCCTGGCAGCACAGGGGCCCACCACTTGAAGCCAACCCCCCAGGCCTAAGCCTTGCTTGTTACAAAGCAGAAGAGCACACCAGGTAGGAGGGAGGCCCCTGGGGCCGTTGGCTCCTTTCCCTTGGACACACGCTCCTTAGCTAGTGTGCTGCATGCGGGCCGCGCCAGTGTGTCTCCAGGACACTCCGGAGCTGGCAAGAGGGCACAAACCCAATTCTGGCTCCTGGGTTCTTGGAAAAAGGGCTTCCTGGGCTGCCAGGCTGGCGGGGGAGGGCCCATCTCCCTCCAGAGCAGACGTGAGCATGGTCCAGGCGGGCGAGTCCAGACTCGGAGCCATGACGGCATTGTCCCATCTCCTGTGCTCGTCTTGAGCAAGGGACCCAGAGCTGGGACTGGACCTCCTTGGGGAGTCCAAGAGACGAAGTGACATCTGTCTGACCCTGGGGGTCGTGGCGCCTGAATTAGGAGGGACCTTCAGTTGTAGGGCAAAACTCCAGATTAGCTTCTTCGTTCCCAGAGGCTGTAAATCGCAGGAGAAAACAGGGGCAAGCCGCGTTCTGATGGACTCCGCAGGCCCCCGACGCAGTTGCTGGGTCCCAGCGGGCTCAGGCTGGTTTTCCCTGGGCAAGCTTGAGGCTGAGTTTGGAAGCAGAGGCCAAGAGGGGGTGGATGAGGGCGTGAGGAAGCAGAGGAGAGAGGCTGGCTTTACTGTGAGACAAACCCAAGTGCAGATCCGGGCTCGCCCCTGACTGGCCGAGTGAGCGGGGGTCCAGTTACACCCGTTGCCGGGTCTCAGTTCGCCTGTCTGCCTGGCCAGGTCGTGAGAGACCCGGAGGAGGTGACACGTGTACACAGCCAGTACCCTGCCTGGCCCATAGTAGATGCTCAGCCAACACACTGTTATCATCGTCATCACCACCCTCATGACTCTAAACTGTAAACTGTCTCACAGATGGAAGGGGAAAGCATTCTGTTGTGAGAGGAAAGAGCGAAGAATTGGAAATTGTCATTTGTTAAAGAATAACTCTAAACGAAGAAAGGTGTATTGTTTTGTGTATGATCTTTGTAAGCAGGTGTCTGTACCCCACCCCCTGCCCGCCTGGGGGCAGCTGTCTAAACGTCAGGATCTCTGTGCTGGCGCACAGGGCTGATGTCACCATGGGAGGCCACACCAAAAAACTCCCCCAGAGGGACTCGTCTAAGATGGTGGCAGACTCCTCCTGGAGCAGATCTGGAAGGGATGTGGCAGGCTGCCCACCCCGCCACAGGCAAGGCGAGGGTACAGGGCTGGTCCCGGGGCCGTGGGCAGACTCCTGATGGGGCAGTGGCCGCTGGTCCTCCAGCCCATCTGCTCCCAGGTGCCCACTGGCCCCCGAAGCACAGGAAGGACTTGCACGTGGACCCTGGCCCCTTGTCTGGACTGTGGGCCTCGCTGCTTTGTGGTCCCGTTTTTCTAAGGGCAGTTGTGTTTGGAAGGTGATAAACTCCTGCCGCACAGCTCAATAGCACCCCAGCAGCCCTCCCGCGCCTTGGGGGCAGCAAGGCAGCAGCCCCGAAGCCCAAGAGCTCTCGGGAACAGCACTGGGGGTCTCAGGGTGGTCTTTTCCTGCTTTCAGTCCCTCCCTGCTGGATGGTGGGCGGGCTTTCCTCTGCAAGGCTGCTGCCAGGCCCATCCCCTCCCCTGGACCCTCAGGGGAGGCCAGCAGCTGCCCCAGGGATGCCCACTTGTGTTCACGGCCTGCCTGTGGCTCAGGGCTGAGGGAAGATGGGGCACTTGTTGGGGGGAAACCCGGGCAGGAGGCTGGCAGCCCCGTGGGGACCTCACTGTGCCACTGACCCGCCTGAGCATGCTGCCTTCACCTGTGTGCCCCGCCTCCTCATCTGCACATGCCCGAAGGAGGTGTCCTGGGGTCCTCCCAGGTGTGGCACAGGTGGGAGACCCTGCGAGGCCTGCAGGCTGTGCCAGCTGTTTTGATCAACTGACCACACAGCTGCCAGGGCTTGTTTGTCAGCTCCACCCCTCTCTGTTGCCTTCCCATCACCAGCTGCACCCACAACGCAGAGGGGAATGCGGCCGCCTCGCACCCAGGCCGCAGCTGGCCTGCGGAAATCCGATGCCTGTGCTGGAGTTCATGTTCTAACCTGGGAGATTCCCCCCAGGTGCAAACAACGTGTGCGTGGCCCTCCCTATTACGGATGCTTGCTTACGATGACCATAATAACGATTCTGTCATGCCTTCGCTTTCTACTGGTGATCTGACATCGATTCCTGTGCTGGGAAACCCACTGTGTCTAACCATTGCCACTGTGCCTTTGTTTCTGTCCTGATGACATTGCCTTGCTTCCCGACATGCATGGAAATAGCAGCGAGGGACCAGGCTGCTGGCGATGCCTAGACCTGGCATGCCTTGCTGTCTGCCAGCCTCTTGGACAGTTTGGGGGGGTGGGCAGCACTCATAAACGGAATGTTCCCACCCTCTTCTTGGGGTTCCTTTGAACCTCACCAAGTGGCCCCCAAGTGTGAGTCCTTTCACACCAGTTCCATTTGCAAACAACCGTTATTGGACGAAGCGTTTGCCCGTAGCAAGGCACGCCCGCCTGCATCCATGGGACGTCCGGCTGTAGCGCGCCCGAGGAAGGTAGGATTGTGACGCTCAACACAGTGGGCGCTCAATAAATGTTTGTTGAATTGAGATGCGTTAAATTCAACGGGTCTTTATTGAGCAACCACTCTGTGCCAGACGCTGTGCGGGGCGCCGAGGGGGAGACTGCGAAGACAAGAGCAGCCCCTGCTCTGGAGAAACATGCGGGAGCCGAGAGAGGCAGGGACGCCGATGGGAGCAAGCGCATGTGCGTCCCACCATTGCCAGCGTGGGGTCCTCCGAGAGGTTGCGGGGGCGGGTCACAACCTCATCCCACTCATGACACCATCAGCACATCTCACCTGGGGCTGGATTCATCACTCGGTCACCCATCCGTCCCGCCACCAAACATTTATTGAGCACCTACTATGTGCTGGACATGGTGCAAGGCAGCGGAGAGGCAGTGGTGAATATGGCCCTATCCCCGTTCCCCAGCAGAGAGGTCGACGACCGAGCAGCAGTGGCAAACCAGTGTGACATCCCTCTCCTCTACGGCAGTGGCTCCCAGCTAGCACTGCCACCCCCTCCAAAGGGGGCCTCATATTGAAATACGTACTGTGTGATGGACTGCTGTTACTCCCCACTATTCTGCACAGAGGGCATTATCTGGACTGTGCATGCAGAAGGTTATATTATCGATGAACCTGATTTCTGCACAGGAAAGGGATGGTGTTGATTTTTTGTCAGAAGAGGGTCTTGAGCCTTATAGGATGAGGCTCCATGCCCCCAGAAGGACACGAGGCGGTGTGGGCCCCCTCCCCTTCCTGGACCCTGAGGCCGGGCCTGCTGCTCCTCTGGGTCCCACCTTTTTAACCCTTCAGGTCCTATCCTCTCTTTTGAGGTGCCCTGCTGGGTGGTCAGAGGTGTGTCAGCGTAAGACAAACCCCCTGGCTGGCTGGAGGCCCCACCAGGGGACAGTGACCCCTAGGAAGGACCGTGCACTTCTGAGGGGAGCAGGCCCCTTCCTGAAATCGCAGCCCGTGGGACGTGGGAGGAGGGAGCTTGGAGATGGGGGTGAGAAGAGCTCGGACTTAGAGACCCAGGCAGCACAGACGGGGGTCCCAGCGCGTCCCCGACCCTGCCTGTGGCTTTGGCATCTTGTGTCACCCTCCACGTGCCCCTCTCTGTGGAGCCCCGTGTTGGATGGGACATCCCTGTCTTTGCCCGTCACGCACCCCTGCCCAGAGATTGCCTCCCTGCGTCCCTCCCAGTGCCCCCTGGAGTGAGGGTTCCATTTTCCTTTCCCTGCCGGCAGGAGGCAAGTGGTGTGAGGCTTGGTCACAAACAGACTGTCTCCTGTCCCCTGTTATTTATTCCTCTGGAGTTTTGGGCTGAGAAAAAGCCGTTCTCACGTCTCTTAGTGCATAGTTGAACAAAACAGGCGCCCGATGTGCTTTCTGCCAGTCTCATGAGAATATCCGGCAGGGTGGGCAACACGCCTAGTGTGGGTGTTGTGACCTGAGGACCCCGGGGTAGAATCTGCAGACATCACGCTGGAAGAGCATCAGTGCCATTTCCTCATGTCATGACAGATGAGACAAGGCCCAGAGAGAGGGTGTGACCTGCCCAGCCTTCAGCTAACACTTTGTGAGCGCCTTCCCTGTGCCAGCATCTCCCAGGTGCGGGGGGGTAGAGCAGAGCCCAAAACAGACAACATCCCTGCCCCAAGGGGCTGACATTCTAGTGGGTGGGAACACACAAAGCAGTTAAAAAGCACGCTGTATTGGTGCCGTGCAGGGAAGGAGGCCAGGAGGTGCTGGGGGCGGTCAGGGAAGGAAGACGACGTCTGAGCCAGACTTGAAGGAGAGGCAGTAGGAGGCGATTGCCATCATCCGGATCATGGGAGGGCATCCTGGGGGGCTGTGTCCTGTGGGACATATCCTGGGGAGTGTGCCTTCTAGGAGCGTCCTTGGGGTTGTGCTGGGGAAGGGCGTTCTGAGCAGCACAAACAGCACATACAAAGGTTTGGAGGCAAGAAGCAGGGTGGCCGCTGAGAAGCAGGGAGCCAGCGGGGTGGTGAGAGGGACTGGCCAGTCGCGGGCTGGACTGAGAGGATGCGAGGAGGTGGGGCAGGGAGGGAGAGGCCTGAAGGAGCTGGAGGGCTCGGCTCTGACCACTGTGGCATCCAGCAGGTGGCTGGGTGCTCGCCTGGTGCAGACACTGCTGGGGAGGGGATGGCCAATGGGCCTTTCTGCGAGGACTTGGCCTCCAGCTGGAAGGACAGCGTGCCCTCTGCCCCCTGCTCATATCCCGCCCCAGGGAGAGCAGTGGGACCTCCAGATGTCAGGGAGAAGATCCTTGGCCCAGGAGAATCCATTGTTGGCCCCTCACTGGTAGAGACCACCCCCAAATACAAGAGGGGGGCACCCCTGCGCAGAGCCCACTGCTATTCACTGGGGGTTGGCTGGGGAACTCTACTTTTAGCAAAAATCCCTGTGCCCGTGTGCCTGGCAGCCTTGCCTGCAAGCCCAGGCCCTGGACAGGGTGTGGCCTCTGATTTGTGGGGCAGGGGGCACAAGCCACAGGCCGTGCCCACCTCCCTCAGGCGTTCACGATGCAGAGCCAACGTCTCAGGTCACATCTCTCAGGGCCTCCTCTGTCCCCCTCCAACTCTGCCTTGGGGTCTCGGGACGGCCCCACCCAGCTGAAGCTCTGCCTCCCCTCCCGCAGCCCCAGCCGGAGCACTTTACCTGCAGCCCTCTGCGTGCTTCCTCCCCTGCAGGCGACGAGCTCCTGGGGAGCAGAGCCCAGGGGGACCCCCGTGTGTCCCCTGCGTGCTTGTAGTAGCTACTCACTGCATGCTCGTCGGGGTGGGGGGTGTCCAGGGCTTGTCGGGGCAGAGCCTCCCCTCCTTCGTGGGACCCCTCGTTCCGCCTGGTTGAGGGGGGAGATGAAGCAGGCCGTGGCTAACACAAGGCAGTGACGGTGTGCACAAGATCGCGTGAGGGGTTGGCAGAGAGTGCTAGGTCTGGGTCCTGGTCCACCCAGGGCTGAATCCCAGTGTGTCTCACTGTGTGACCTGGGGCAGCAGAGCCAACCTCTGAGTTTGAAATGGCGTCATCTGTAAAAATGGGGATGAGCCACTGGCAGGAAGCATCTGGGCTTCGGGGCTCACCGTGAGCATCCTGTCATCCTATGGCCCGAGCCCTGGGGGCTGTCACAGCAGAGCACGGTCAAGTCCACAAGCCTGGGCACCGTGAGCCCTCAGCAGACCTCTCTCGTTCCTTCCGAAGCCTGAAGCTCAGACCGTCCAAGGGGCCTCCTGTTCAAAGTGATTCGGGGCTGATGGGGTCCCAGCCCCCTCCTTCCTCAGATGGGGACACTGAAGCCTCAGAGAGGGGACCCAAACCTGTGCAGGGCCACATACTGCAAAGTTATACATCATCCGTGCCTCGGTGACCCCAAAACCGTTCATGGTTCTGGTGAAACCTAAGAAGATCTGCCCAGGGGACCAGCTTACCGAGGGGCTGTCCACAGAGTGTCCCTGGATGCTGTGGTGATGAGCCACATGTCTCTGGCTGCGTCTGGAACAGTCACCCACCCAGCAGGGCCCTCTCCTGGCGTGTCCAGCAGTTACTCTAACCTCTGACGAGCCAGCCTAGAAGAGGTATGGACCCAAGGAGACCGTGCTCAGGGCCAAGAGCAGTCCCAGCATAATGCTGAGCACACGGTTGCCACAGGTGGTCTTCTAGGAGGAGGTGGCAGCAGAGTCTGATTAGGCTGAGCTTGGACATGGGGACTGGGTGGGTGTCCAGCGCTTAGGGCCCAATGAGACTCAAGGTCGTGTTTATCCAGCTGCCACCCTGATCCAGGTCAAGCACACTTGCCTTCTTTCTGGGTGCCTTGTCTCTCTCCACTGCACACACAGAGCCACGCACTCTTAAGGCCATCTGCCACCGTCTGACAGGCAGGTCCCTAGGAGGCCCTCACACCTGCAAACCCCCAGCAGGGCAGGGCTGCTGGAGCAGTTGGGGTGACCGGTTCCCAGAGCCAGAAGTCCTGGGCTGTTATTCCAGCATCGTGAGTAACCATGGGACCTCCTATGGGTCACTTAGTCTCATTACGCCTCAGCTTCACCACCTGTAAAATGGGCTCGTGTGTAATGCGTAGGCTCGTGGGGGTCAAGTAAAGTCTCTGAATGTGCGGAGGGACTTTTTACACCAGTAGTTCTCAGCCCTGGCTGCACATGGGATCGCTGGGACCTCCAAAATCTAAGGATGGCTGGTCCCGCCCCAAGACAGACCAATTTTAATGGGTCTAGATAGCAGCCTAGGGGATGAGAGTGGAGACCCCTCTCTCCCTGCTCTGCCCCACTAAGTACTACTGAGAAAACCCACCGACAGTGCAGCAGACAATCACAGAGCTCTGAAGGTGGAGAGAAGGGGGCCGGGCCAGGGACCTCAGGACTGGAGGAGCTCGTGTCTCCCAACTCCCATGCGGTGGCACGAGGTGACCGGTGGATGTTTGCCTCCCTTGGCCACACCAGCAGGGGTTGAGCAGGAGGCCCTCTGGCACGTGGCAGCCTGGAGAGGGGGCCCAGGGACACACTCCCCGTCCACGGCCAGTGTTCCCAGCCCACCTCGGGGCACAGCGCAGCCAGGGAAGCACAGTTCACCCCACAGGCAGTACCAGCGACACCAGGTGGACTCAGCAGACTGGAGGAGCACGTCCACAAGCATTCTGAAAACTCAATTGTCATTGGAACCACCGCCCATAATAAGCCAGGCCCTACGTGCTAACCCTAAACAGGGTGGCAGCCTGCTGAGGTGGAAAACTTGGCTAGGCTCCGGAGTCTCCTGGAACAGCATCCACAGTGTCCAGGGGACAAGAGAGTTACTGCTCACACCCAGAGCTGTGAAGATAACGATCTGCATGATAAAAGACAACAGATACCAAGACCACAGAGATTCAGATGTTGGAATTATCTGAGAAGGATTTTTAAGACAGTCCTCACAAAAATGCTTCAACAGACAATTACAAATACTCTCAAAACAACTGAAAAAGAAAGTCTCACTGAAGAAATACAAGCTGTAAAAAGGAATCAAATGGAAATGATAGAACTGAAAAGTAAAATAGCCAAAATTTAAAAATTCACTGGATGGGTTCAACCACAGGATAGCAGAATACGACAGAGGAGAGAATCAATGAACTGGAAGATGGAACATCAGAAATTATCCGTTCTGAACGACAGAGAGAAAATAGAAAAAAAAATGAATGGAGCCTCAGAGACCCGTGGGGCAATATTTGTATTATTGGAGTCCCAGAAAGAGAGGGAAAGAGTGGGTCTGAAAAAGTATTCAAAGAAATAATGCCTGAAAACTTACCAAATTTGGCAAAAGACATAAGCGTACAGGTTCGAGAAACTGAGTGGACCCCAAATAGGATAAGCCCAGAGTAAACCCCTAGGCATCACAGGACGTGCTGAGCCATGAGGCCCGCAGCCGGCAGCCCGAGCACGGAGGATTTGAACCGCTGTCCAGGGATCGCCCTGCGTTCAGGCAGAGAACTGCTGGCTTAAGAGCAGTTAGGAACAGAGGTTGCTGTTCCTGAGGCCCTGAGGCAGTGGTTCCCAAGCCTTAGTGGGCATCAAAATGCCCGGGAAGGCTTATGAAAACCCAGATGGCTGGACCCCAGCCCCAGAATTCCAATGCAAGAGGTCTGGGGTAGGACCTGAGAATTTGCCTTTCTAGCAACTTCTCAGGTGAGGCTAATGCTGCTAGTCAGAGACCCTACCTTGAGAACCACTGCGCCAGCATCTCTGGCTGATAAGGAACTCATTATGTGTCTCAGCGGAGGGTCCCTCGGATCCTCAACCCAGCAGCCTCACATCCCCGGGTGTGCCTGGCACTGTGTGTAATCAAGAAGGAGGTGAGTCCCAGGGGCCAGGAGTGCACGTAAGTCAGGAGGCCTCGTCTCACATTCCGGGGCTGGGTGACCTTGGGCAGGTCCCTCTGTGTCTCTGGGCCTCAATTCCCCATCTGTGAAATGGGGAGATTGGCTAGGCCATTTTCTTGGAGGAGCCTTGGGACACTGGGAGGAACGAGGGATGGAGCAGCAGGTCTGGCCCCAAGCCTCTCCCTGGCTTCTGTCGCCCCAGCTCCGCTTCATCTGTTTTATATCAGAGTTCACATAAGTTTCACGTGACAAGAGGGTTCCTCTGCTCAAAGAAGTTGGAGAATTCTGATCCTGATGCTGTAAAAGGCCCTTCCTGACCCACATCTGGAACCTTCCCGTGGGCCGCCTGTGGCCAAACAAGTCCCCAAGGCAGGTCCTCCAGCTGAGGCAGCGTCCAAGGGTGACACAGAACTTCTTCTCTGTCCTCACTGAGTTCATGAGGAAGCCCAGAGATGAAAAAGGCACCCGGATTAGCATCGTTGCTCAGAAGCGAGGCCTTCCTGGAGTGGGTGGGTGGGACGTGCACTGCATGGCCCCCACCTCACCTTTGGAGGCATGGTCCTCGGTCCTGTGTGCTGCATACTCACATGGCCTCGTGAACACCTAGGGACGTGACCTGCCACCCCCCAAGCCCTCGCGGGCAGCCCGGTGGCTCCCAGGAATGAGTGCTGGCGTTTGGCCCTATGCATTGTTGCCTGAGCTGCTGGCCCGGTGCTAGGGGCAGGGACCTCCAGATGCAGAAGATGTGGCCCCTGCTCTTTACCAGCCCACAGGCCATGGGAAGACGGGACAGGCCTCCTAAAGGTGCTTCCCTGGAGCAGGAGGCCCCCACCTCGTCCGGATGGTCCAGGCTCTGCCACGTGTCCTCCCCTCCAGGATGCATCCCACGCTCACCTCTGAGCCAGGAGGGCGGTGCAGAGAGCTTCCACTTTGCTGTCTCCAGCGTGGCATTGAAGAGGTGGAGCGGGAGCTCTCAGGCTCCTGGGCCCACCCATGGCCGCCAGGGCTGTGAGCGACACAGGCAGATCAGGTGGTGGGATTCCCAGGGGGAAGCCAGGGCCCAGTGCTCAGACCAGCCCTTTGTTATTTCAAGAGAAGCTAGAAATTAGGATTTTAAAGTGAAATCCCTCAATTGCAAACAGCTCAAGATTTGTTTTAATGAAATAGTCTGCAGGCCACCTTCGGTTGGTGGTGGCCTCCATTTGGCGCCTCTGGCACAGGATGGCACAGTCGTACCCCAGCACGGGGGGCCCTCCCTGACTCCCTCCCCAGCTCTCCTGGCCTGTCTAGTGAGGAGACTGGCGTGGGTGACAGACGACACAAAGGCCTGTGGCTGTGAGACAACACAGGCACCCTCCGGGGCATGGGTCGGGCTCCGTGGTATTTCAGGCGTCATGGGTGGGCATGGGGACGTCACCCCTCCCTGACTTCTTCCTTGGTCAGCTCTCTGGGGACGTAGGTCATGACTGAGGCAGGGCGTGATCTTCAGGTCCCTCTGTGTGTCACTAGCCTGCCCCGCTGACCTGGGCTGAGCCCCGCCCGTGCCTGGCCGAGCCTGCCTCCGTGCATGACAGAGCTGTGCTGTGTCTGTTTCAGGATGCCCCTATTCCAAATCTGACCCTCTCCCAGGACATGGAAAGAATGGCTTGGACCACCGGGTAGGTACTCGACCACTCCCCAGCACGCGGTGTACTAACGATCGCCGTGAGCCTGAGCGCGTTCCCACGGCTTCCTGACCATGCAGCCAGGAGGAGGGGCCCGGGGACCCCGCTCACCCGCCGCCTCTGCCTGCTACTCCTCCCTGCTCCCCCCAGGGCCGTGCTGCTGCTTCTCCAGACCAGGGCCAGACCAGAACTGGGCAACGTCACTTCCTCCTCTCCACGCCAGGCCCCCAGCCCCCAAGGATCTCAGTGTGTGGGGCGGGGAGGGGGGCCACCCAGAGTAATCAGACCCTGTCTCAGCTCCCTCCTGACCATCCTTCTTCTGTCACCCAGAGCCTAATGAGGATCGTGGTGTTTCGTGAGCAATGTGAGCCAAGGGTCCACTTCCGTTCCTGGAATGCCATTGGCCCTCCACTAGTCTTACTGTCACTGTTATCACCACTGATGGTGTCGTTAGAATCTATAATGATTACTGTCACCATTGTCACCATTGATGGTATCATTGACACCTATGATTGTTACTGTCACCACTATCCCTGCTGATAGTGTCGTTGGCACCTGTGATGATTACTGTCACCATCATCACCACCCATAATGTCATTAGCGTGTATTATTACTGTCACCATTATCAGCACTGATGATGTCATTGGCATCTGTGATCATTACTGTCACCATTATCCCCACTGATGGTGTCATTAGCACCTATGATGATTACTGTCACCATCGTCACTACTCATGGTGTTATTGGTATCTATTATTATGACTGTCACCCTTATCACAACTGATGGCGTCATTAGCACCTATGATGTTTACTGTCACCATTATCACTACTCATGGCGCCGTTGGCACCTATGATGATTCTGGAGCCTACACGGTGGTTGGCTTTCTCTGGCTGCTCCCAGTTGAAGGCTGTTTGCCTTCCTCTCCCGAGTTTTCAGAATCTTGGGACATCCGAATGTGAGCCCAGATAGTTTGGTGACCGGCTTGTTCCCCTGGAAGGGCTAAGCCCGTTTTTGCCCCTCTTCCCCCTGCTTCGCTAGGTCTCCAGTGAGGACTTCTCAGGTGGGGTGGGCATGATGGCCCCAGAGACACACACACACGCACACACACGCACACACGCACACACACACGCACACACAGCCCCGGGGACCTACCATCGCCTGGCAGCCCTTCCCGGTCTGAGGAAGTCTGTCCATTAGCTGAGGCAGTTCAGCCCTCAAGAGTTGGGGCCCCGTTTGTTGCACTGCAGTGGTCTTGGCAATAAGTGTGTAATGCAGGGGACAGCCTCCCGCAGGGCAGGGCAGGCCTCACGTCCAGGGCCAGGCCACAGGGACACATCTAAGAGCAGGACGCGCTCACCAGAAGCCGCTGGCGTACTCGGTTTTCTCTCTGTCCCTCAGGCTCTGCAGGACCTGCTGCTGTGTCTGTCCTGAGCCCAGGCACCTCCACACAGTGTGACCCTAGTGAGCCCCCCCACTAACCGCTCTCCCGTTTGTTCCGGAATGGGCCAGTCGGGGAATGCGCACGCAGCATGCTTCTCTGCATTTTCTTCTTGCTCCACTCCACGTCTTCCATGGAAAGCCAGGGGCGGGGCCGGGGGGGCGGGAGCGTGAGGAAGCTCCACCAGTGTCCACAGGACTCCCACAGCGCAGGAAGTTTAAATCCTTAGGCTCGGTGATGGCAGTCCTGAGGGCAGTGGGGAAACTGTCTAGAATGTTCTCTGCTCACCTGGAATAGCTGTTCTCTGACTCAGGGGCCCAAGGAGGGCATTGGCCAAGGACTGGGACATGCTAAGGGGTTATACCCCTCAAACCAAACCCTGGGCTTTTTTCCTCAGTGTGTGGCGGACGGGAGGAGAATTCTCTGGCTTCTAGTCCTGCATCAGTGGTGTCTGGGGCGCTCATCTTCTTGGGGGGGGCCCTTCGTGGTTCACGTGCTGGCATGGCCTGGGCTGAGGCCTCCCCACAGCTGCAGAGGAGGCCACGGCCTCCAGACGCTCCAGCCCCTGAAAGAGTTTGGGAGCAGCTGATGCAGACACTCCGCGGAGGCACCGTCTTCACGCCTCTCCTAGAACAGAGAGCAGAATCTGGAGCTTTACAGAATTCAGAGCTAAACCCTCGGGGAGAGTTTCTCCTGCTGGCCTGCAGGCGGCGGGCAGACTGTTTGGATCCTCTGCGTCCTGCATGTGCTTGGGGACTTAGCCTAGGCGGAATTCATCGTCACGTGAAGATTTTCGGCTTTTCACCTTGCTTGTGTGGCCGATTGGTGGAAATTACTGGTGACTTTGCTTTGGGAGTCTTTCTTCCCTGCTAACGTTCTCTCCCGTCTTTTTTTCCCTCTTCCTAAGACTCTTATGCAATTTTATGCCCTTTTCTCAGCTGGAAGGCCAGATAATTGATCTTTCAAACGACCAGCCTTTTACTGAGCAGCTGTGCTGACACCTGGACTGTCCCCCTTCGCCCTGGAGGTCCCCCGGGAGCGCACCTCCACCCACTGTTGTCCCTGGCCTGCGGTGCTCCCGGGTCACCCACTAAGTTGTTCTTTGGTTTGTTTCTACTTCCAGAAAGGCTTCGCCCTTGGTGGCCTAAAGTAAAAGCACAGATGCAGTGAGACCAAAAACCCACTAACACAAGTCACCAAGGAGGAGAGGAGGAAGTCGTAGGGGAAATTCCATCCAAAACGAGCAAAAGAACACTGTGTGAGACGAACCGTCGAGGCTCAGCTCCGAGCTTCCTGAGAGGCGGGGCGCAGAGGCGGACGGGACTGTGCGTAGCCCTCACTGCGATGGAAGGAGGAAGCAGTTATCAGGGGAGGCACAGGCTTTGCTGGCTCTCGCTCTGGAAGGGATCTGTCATGCGGGGCCAGCACCGTGTGTCCCAAAGCTTGTTAAAATGTCCTGCTGACAGCCCGCCCCAGAGCCTGACACGTGGTAGAGCTCTCACCTCTCGTGGGATGGGTAGGCGAACGGCCACCTGCTGCAGCCTTTCCTGTGGGTGGCACAGCACAGGTGTCCCCCTGTGCCACCTGGTCCGCTAGTAAGAGAAGGACCGCTGGCTGCTGACAGATCCTTGTGGTGGCCCCTTGGAAGAACCCTGATGCCAGACATGAACAGACTGAGTTCTCCTACTGGAAGGTGGAGACTGTCAGATTAGGTTATGAAAAAGAAAGAGAAGAAGGAAAACATGTGTCAAGATCAACACAAAAGTTATTTTTTTTTTTTTAAAGATTTTTATTTTTTCCTTTTTCTCCCCAAAGCCCCTCTGGTACATAGTTGTATATTCTTCGTTGTGGGTCCCTCTAGCTGTGGCATGTGGGATGCTGCCTCAGCGTGGTTTGATGAGCAGTGCCATGTCCGCGCCGAGGATTCGAACCAACGAAACACTGGGCCGCCTGCAGCGGAGTGCGCGAACTTAACCACTCGGCCACGGGGCCAGCCCCCAAAAGTTATTTTTTAAAGGATTAGAAGTCAAAGGGTGGGAAAGAGATACCAAAATCACAAATAGGAGGAAAGCATGAGGTGCTTCCACAAAGGTGGAAGCTTAAGGTTAAAGGGAAGTAATAGAATTACGGCGCGAAGAGAGAGCACTAGTCCACGGGGACGCGTTATAAAGCGGGCACAGCATTCGTGAATTTAAAGGCACCACGCGCCATGGCAATGCCGGAGACCTTGATAAAATGCAAGCACTTTGAAATGAGCCATAGGGATCTAGTGAAGAAAAAAATAAAAGTATAAAGGGCAATTGAATAGTGAAAACAGCAGTCTAATAGGTATCCGAAAACAATTCGTATCTTTTGAACCAGGGTTTCACATGTCCATAAAGCGTTTACAGAAATGCTCATGGCGAACAGTGGTGAACAGTCATGTGACTACAAAGAAAACCTAACAAATTTTACAAGTCTGATATCTTCCACCAATAATCCTGGAAAGGACACGTGCATTCGTATCAGACAGCCTGGAGTTCGCATCCCGGCTCTGCCACTGACCAGCTGTGTGTTTGGGCAAGTTACTTAAATTTTCTGAACCTCTATTTTCTAGTCTTTAAAAAATTATCCTTACCTCTTAAGGTTCTTGAGAAGACAGACCACATTATTTTGTGCGATCTTCTCATGAGCTCTGTAGCATGGCTCTGACGGGTGTAATGATTATGAAAGCAGGTCCTTCCCTCTTCATACTTCCGCTTCAGCAGCCGCTGAGTGAACAGCACATTCCAGCATGAGCCTTAGCAAGAAAAGAACAACGGCCCGTGGTGAATGGCCACAATTTTATTCTCTCTATTATCAATCCCAGTGTAAATTTTTGGAAAGTAAAAAGCAGGAGTTAAGATTTTTACAGTTCCAAGTATTAGCTGTGTCATCTTGGGCAGGTTGCTTAACCTTTCTGAGGTCATCCATAAAATGGCGATCATGCCCACCTCCTGGGGTTTGCAGTGAAGATTAGTGAATATGTCTGTGGCGAAGCTGGCACGTAATAACACCAAACAAATGGGAGAGGTAAACAGTTTGTTGCTTTTAAATTCTCTAGTGCCTCTGCTGAGAACCACAGGGGATCAGACAGGCGTGTTGGCGCTGCCTCTGTGGGGTTCCCCTGGCCCCTTAGCTCTCCTGCCAGCTTCCACGTTGAGGCAGGGACTTAAGGCTCCCCTACACCAGAGGGGTCTTGAAGATCGCAGCCCCACGTGGCACTTAGAGGACCAGGAGTAGACAGACTGCCCTTTCCCTGCCCTGCATGGATCAGGTGCTCCCGTCTCCACCCAGAAGATGCCCGCCCGCCCTCCCGGGAGCCTCCGTCTTGGCTCAGAGCCTGGCAGACGAGCGAGAGCTGGTGTTGCTGCTAGAAAGCGGGTTTCCACGTGTCCGAGGCAGCAGTGGGGCCCGGCGTTCTGACGGCCTGTGACGGACGCCGGGCGGCGGGCGCTGGGAGGCGGCGTTTCTCTTCCCATCACAGACAGGCCGGCCGAGAAGGCGAGCGGGTGCCTGCCGCCTTGCTGTGTGCGGGAGGAGGGTCCCCGCCAGGCGGCGCAGTGGGTGCTTGTCAGTGTCCTGAGAAAGCGCCTCAGAGGGTCGTTCCTGACAGTTCCCGAGGAGAAGCACTCAGTGCCGTGGAGGAGGGTCCCCGAGCAGCCCGGGCGGGCGCCAGGACACCTGGCTCAGGGTCCCAGGGCCAGGACTAAGGGAGGCGAGTGAGGCTCTAACCAAAGACTCAGCAATCATGAGAAACGATGTTTGAATGCAGTGTTTTCAAAAATCCAAATGAATGCAAAAACGCCATGATGAACCAAATATCAAAAATTTAAATAATTTTTTTTTTAATTTCCTCCACTTCCATGCTCACCCCACTCACCACCCTAGTCCAGGCTCTTCTCGGGGCCTCAGTTTCCCGTATTTAGGATGCAGGACTTTGGACCCGGGGCTTTCTAGGGTCTGTCTGACCCCTAGCTCTCTAGGCCCGTGACCAGCTCCTCACTCACCGCCTGTTGCGATGAACTAGTGCTGAAACCCAGCGGTGAAGAATATCACCTCCCTTGAACTGCCCAACTGTCTC
The DNA here is from genome assembly GCF_021613505.1 of Equus quagga. Classification (NCBI taxonomy): domain Eukaryota; kingdom Metazoa; phylum Chordata; class Mammalia; order Perissodactyla; family Equidae; genus Equus; species Equus quagga. The sequence goes on along the minus strand of NC_060269.1, from coordinate 151,728,783 downwards.
CCTTGAAATTTAATCCCTGCGCCCCGTTTCGGAAGCGCCGGCCAAGAGCGGCGAGTCTGTGTGTGACCCGGTCCCAAGTACCGGGGATACAGGCGCCAAGAGAACTGTGCTTGCAGGGCATCAGTCCCCTGTGGGCAGCGGACGTCCGGCCGAGACAGAGCTCAACTCAGGGTACCAACACCAGGGGCAGGAGGTAGACAGGGGAGGGATCCACGACCCCCGAGGGCCTCAGTGCGCGCCTCCCGGGGCAAGGACCCTTCGGGAGGTTTGCGGGGTTTTGTCAGCTGGGCAGAAGGGAAAGAGAATCGCAGACGTTAACGGTCGTGATGCGCTAAGATGGCAAAGTTCGCTGATGGTGCCGTGGGCAGGTGAGGGAGGCACTGAGACTGGTGGGGGGCTCTCAGGTCCACGTCCCTCGGAGGGTTGCCTCCTGAGTGTCATCATCAGTCACAGCCACTCTGTGTGGAGTGCTCACGACACTCCAGGCTCTGTCCTGCGGGACCCCCGAGCACCTGGGGATGGCTGGGTCTGGAGGGAAGCAGAGGCCCCCATGGATGGCCCCAGCACTGTGCTGGAGCCCCCACCTAGTGAACCGCCCACTGGGGTCCATGCCAGCAGCAGAGCTGAGGGACCAGGCACCTGAGAGCCGACTTTAAAGGCGGGTAGGAGTTGCCTGGAGAGGCAGGGTCAGTGGTGGCCTGGAAGGCATCCGGAGGCCTGTGAGCAAACCTGCCAGGTGTGAGGTGGGCACACCCCCTCCAGAGCCGGGCACCCAAGGCACGGTGGCACCGCCCTCCCTCCCCCGGGCTGCCCTGCAACCTGCCTCCCGCCGCCCTCTCTCTTTCTTTTCCAGAATGCCAATCTGGCCCCTTGTGGAGCAGACCTGGATGCCAGCTGGGGCACGCGAGGTACAAAGCGGGGACCCCCTGTGGGTCTCTGGCTGGGGCAGGGGTTGCTAACACGTTTCCACAAGTCTCGTTCTGGAACCACCTCCTCTGGGGCCGGCTGGCAGAGGGCTCCGAGCACCAAGCACCGCGGAGTGGAGGGGGCTTGGGGGCGCTCATTTCCCCGCCTCTTCCAGTCGAGGATCAGTTTACCTCCCTTCTGACGTTACCTGATGCACTCCCTTCCCTCTGACCTCGGGTGCTCCCTCCGGTCCCCTCCTGGAGGGCAGCCAACCGTCCTGACTTATTCATCACTCCAGGCCACATGGGGAGGGAGCTCTGTGCTTGAATCACCGTCCCACACCAGGGCAGAGGCCAGCCTATCACCCACTGCTAAACTTTGTGACAATACAGGAAGCAGAGTCACGGGCGAAAAGCCCCCAGGGTCAGAGCCGAAGGAAGTTGGCTGCGATCTCGCCTTCCACCCTGACTGGCCGTGCGGCTGCCCAGGGCTCCAAACCCGGAGGGTGACCTGTCGGGAGGTCGGGGTTACGGAGTGACGCTGGTCACGTGGCAGGTGCAATGCTCGCTCATCCACTGTCACCTCAAGGGTGACGGGGAAGCCTTGCTCTCGTGGGCATCTCGATGGCACGTGGGGACATTTGGGGACCGGTCCCCATCACCTGGGCCATGCGCCAGGGTCTCCCTCCCGAGACAGGCTTCCCTCGAGGTTCTGGGGACCCCGCCCTCCGAGGGTTCTCGTTCTGCGGCTCACGGAGGCTCTCCCATCCCTACGATTTCATTTTCTCACAAGATGCTTTCAGTCTGGAGGAAAACCTCTTAAAAAGCTAGCAGGCAGGGCTCAGTAATTTAAAAGGAGGAACTGAAGAGTTAAGAAGGTAGGACAGTAAGAGGCTGGCGGTTAGGCCCTCTGAGGCTGTCAGTCTCCACGCATGCCCAAGAGGTCGGCGGGAATGCTCACTCCACAGGGGGGTAAACTGAGGCAGGCAGCTTTCTCAGGGCGACCCGGACCACCAGGGGAGACAGTACTGCAGCCCGGGAACACACTGCCGCCTCCAGCTCCCAGTCTGGCCTGCAGCCTCCTGACCATACCTCCTGCTCTCGGTTTCCACTGGAGCCCCTCGGAGCCCCTCCCTCTGGGGCTCTGAGGATTAGAGCCCGTGCAGGCCGCTGTGGGTCGGGGGACCAGCCACTGCGGGGGATGGGGTGGGGGTGTCCCCAGGACAGGATCACTTCTGCCTTTGGGACAAGTTCCTGCATGTTCTAAAGGACCCCTGTGGTCTCGCTCTTTCTCTTACAGAGTACAAGGTAAGAGGGGCCGCCCGCGCCCACGCTGACCCCGCGCCGCCCGCCTGCCAGGTGAACAGTTCCTTTTGTTGTCTTTGCCCGTGAATGTGTGTGTCAGACACAGACGCAAGTGTGACCCCCTCCGCCGGTCTGCGCTCAGCCCTTTGGCCCGGGCGCGCGCTTCCCAGGCCGACCCGTGGTTTCTTCTCCCTGCAGATCTATCCTTATGACTCTCTCATCGTGACGAACCGAATCCGCGTGAAACTGCCCAAAGATGTGGACCGGACAAGACTAGAGGTGAGAAGGGGGTTCTGGGGCGGTGGGGGGGGTCATTCCAGCTGAGTGAGTCTCTGCAGGCGCCTCTTCCACGGCGTCAACACTCACCACCCTGAGTGTCGCCATGGGGGCCAGCACAGGGCCCAGCGCCGGGCTCAGGTCAGGGATGTGCAGCTCTTCAAAGGCTGGAGAATGTGGTCCTGTGCCCACCAAGGGTGGCTTTGCAAAGAGGGGCACAGCCGTTGGCAGCTCGAGCAGGAGAGGCTCCATATCAGTGCTTGACTCACTAGCATTCGTCTGTTCCCTGAGTACCGACGTTCAGAAAATTGTCACGGCTCAAGATTTCTCATTTGACCATGTTCCCAGGAATCTAGAACAGTAAACTGATCTGTGCAGAGCGAGTGCATTGTTTGAAAGACCCCACAGGACGTCAGCACAGAGTCGGTATTTGGATAAGGTTTGTTGACTGAAGGGACTGACCTTGCTGACACCTCCTGCGACCCGAGATCCGAATATTTGACTTAATCCTCATGGTCATCCTATAGAGTAGTCAGCATCCAGCCGATGGACGTCTCCTCCTGAGCTGGGTTGTGAATATTTCTCTGCCTTTTAATGACTGTTTGCTGGGGTCAGGGGTCTGGAGGCCTCAAGGCACGAGGCCACCCTGCCCCACCTGTGCCCCAGGGCTGGGCACACAGCAGGTGCTGGGAGCATCTGAGGCATGGTGTGTGTCCAGCCAGCGCCGGACCCTGCCTGCCTGCCCACCCAGTGGGGGCCCAGGCGGCTGCAGGAAGTGGGGAGCACAGGCAAGGATGCAGCCGAGGGGCACCAGCAGCTCCAGAGCGCTGCCAGGAGGCAGTTGGATCTGTAAAGAATTGCCATCTAAGGTGGGACAGACCGAGTGCCAACATCTAAGGAGGGGTGGGGCCCGTCCGGGCTCAGGAGGAAGCGCCCAGGTGGCCCTTGAAGGAGGGACCAGACTGATGAGCAGAGAGGGGAGAGCCTGGAAGGGTCATTCAGGCCAGGGGACCCAGGGAGTAAAGCCTTCAAGAGGGGCCTGCGGGACGTGCCCTGGACAAGAAGGGAGGCCTGCCCGATGCCGCGGAGCATGTGCCGGCCTCCCTGTACTCGCTGGCCGTGTGCTCTGGAGCCTCGAGTCCCACATCTTTAAGATGAGGATACTGACATCCCCTAGCAGGGGCTCTGTGCACACGGGAGATCACGTGGAGCCTCTGGGCCAGGGCACCGGAGTAGTGTTGGCCAGGAGGGGAATGGGGACACTGGTGTGGCCGTGGCACTGTGGGGAGGCAATCCATTTTGACCCTTTCTCTTGCAAATGATAGGAGTCTGACCCAAAGTGACTTAAGCAAAAAGGGAATTACTAGCTCACGTGACTGACAGATTCCTTCAGGTGTGGCTTGATCATGTCTCAGGACCCAGTTTCTTTCCTTCCATCTCTTAACGGTGATGCCTTTGTGTGTGTTGGCCTGGCTGATAGACAGACTCTCACCTCGCCTCTCCCAGCCTCAGAGTCTGCAGGGAGGAGACCCAGCTTCCCTCCCTCCCTCCGTCCCCCCCTCCCTCCCTCTCTCTCTCTAGTTCTCTCTCTATCTCTGTCTCTCTCAGTAGTCCCAGCCACAGCCTCATCTTCACTTCGTGGTGGGTAATCTGACCAGCCCTGAATTAACCAGCTTGACCCGGGGCCTGCGATGCCCCCGCTGGCCGGCTCAGCCACAGCCCTACCGCTAGAGCTAGAGAACAGCTGAGACCACCCGAGCTGAATGGGCCCAGGGGTAGCTCAGAGCTCTGGGAGTGGTCCCTAAAGACAGGGAGGAGGGTGCTGGGCCACACGCAGTCAGCCAGCGTCCCGCTGCAGGGAGGCGAGGTGCTGAGGCTGAGGGGGGGGCGCGGGCGGGCAGCAGGGCCCTGCAAGTCCAAGGGTGCTGCAGCCCACCGGTGCGGCCAACCCGCCAAATCCCGCAGTCACCCAGGACATGTGAGGCATTGCACCAGGCGAAGGGCCACAGAGACCAATGACACAAGGGCCCTGCTCAGAAGGTGCGCAGTCTAGCAGGACATCTGGACCTCACCCTACAGAAGAGGAAAGACCACTGAAAAGTTCTGACCTGTTAGGATAAGCACGGGTCACCCGTGGGCAGGGTGGCAGGGGCCAGCTGGGGAGCTGCTGTGTGAGTCTCGGGGAGCAGGAAGCCCCAGGTATGACCTCCAGCCCCCGGTGCAGCCTGGCCCATGGAGGCGCTCAGAGAGGCACAGAGCAGGCCCAGAATCTATTAGGGCAACTCATGCTTGGGGGGTGCCCGCCTTGTGGTCCAGACAACCGAGTCCTGGGCGGCCTCTGCCTGGGCCTCACGTGTGACAGCCGTGCTTTCTCCTTGGCTCTTGCTGAAGTCGGATCCTTGTTAATTGTGCTATGTGTCTGCTATGTGTCCCAAGGACTAATGCCACTACTGTAAAATGGGGTGCTTCCAGCCAGCTGGGTGGCCGCCCAGTCAGGAACCGCCTGGAGGGCTCCTATTTGTTGTGTCTTTGTTCCTTAAAGGGCACGTGCCCTGTGGGCTAACTGCTCTCCCCACAAGAGGTGAGCTCAGAACCGGACGCCCAGTGTGCCTGGCACAGCAGCGGCCTCAGCGGGAGCCCGGGGAACTTGCTGCTTCCTTCTTGGGACTGGGGGCTCTCTAAATGACTCCCATCCCCCCTTTTTTTTTGCTACAGTACAGAATGAAAGATGCAAAATATCACTTGGTTAATACGTGCAAACGTTCCCTTTAAAAAAACTGTGGCGACCCACGAGGTCATGGGTTTAGTCATTCAGATCTCCAGGAACACACCCAAGGGTGCGTCTCTTTGTGATGTTCTCCTCCTCGGCTCAGCCAAGCCAGGGGGCTGACTGGAAATGTTGCCACACAGGGGCCCGTCCCATGTTCTTCAGGGCCTGGGGCTGGGCTGTGAGCCAGGAGGGGCTCAGGAGCGGCCACATCCGGCAGGAGAGGAGGCACCTGGTGTTTTTATTTCAGGGGAGAGAGCTTTATTTTTAATATAAAAACAATTCATAACTCTTGTAAAACTCCAGAAAAATATGAAGAAGAATGTAAACATTGCCTGGAATTCCCCCCACGGAGTCGCGACTCCTGTGAGCTCTGTGGTGGACATGCTTCCGGAAGTCTCTGTGCACAGACCCACAGATAGAATCCTGTTTTGGATGAGGGGACGCAGGTCATTTGTGCAATCTGATGTCTGCTTTTTTCTTTTAAATTCTCGTGAACATTTTCCACGCCAGCTAATGCGGCTCCGCCCATCCTTTTAAACGGCTGTGTGGTGGCCCCGTGTCCGTGTTCCACACGCGGGAGGGGCCAGGAGGCAAGGCTGTGCTGGAGCCACCACGATTCTGCTCACGCCCCATTGGCTGGAGCCTGGTCACATGGCAAAGCCACATGCAAGGCAGGCTGGTCTGCTGTGTGCCCAGTGGGAGGAGAAGAGGGATCCAGGTGGGCAGCTGCTGGGGCCCCCACATCCCTGCCGGGTGGGTCCCCGGGAGGAGGACTGCCCCATGGAGTGCGCGAGGCACGTTGTCGATCCTTCCTGCCAGTGTTAGCTGGGTCTTCCGTTCACTTGGTGCATGTGTGCCAGGCACAGAGCCGGGTCCTGGGGCTGCGTGAGGAGCAAAAACCAGCATGCGCTCTCCCTCACAGACTCAGTCTGACAGGGGAGGCAGGCATCAATCACCTGATAACCCAGATGAGTGTGTATAATTATACACCAAGATCAGGGCTCTAAAGGGGAGGAACATGGGCCTGAGAGTGACAATTAACTGGGTACAGTAAGTGTGCGTGCACATGTGTGTGTGTGTAAGGTGCGGGATGGCCAGTGGGGAGAGAATTCCAGGAAGAGCACACTGCACGTGCAAAAGCCCTGGGGCAGGAGGAAGCATGGGCCGTTTGTCTGTAAGAAGGCGGAGGTGGCTGTGCTTGAGCAGGGTGACAGTGAGGAGGGGCCAGGCCTTACCAGGCCCTGGGCCACATTAAGCAGTTTGGTTTTCAGTCTACAAGCAATGCCTTTTAAGCTGGGGGACAGCCTGATTAGGATGGTGACGTAGAACACCTCCCAGGCTGCATTGTGAGGCCTGGGGTGGCCGTGTGGATGCAGGCAGGCTGTTTAGGAGGCAATAAGGTTGTCCGGGCAGGAAATGATGGCATCTTGGACGGGGTGGTGGCAGTGCCGGGACGAGAAGTGGGTGGATTCAGGAAGTACTGGGGAGGTCGAGGGGGCAGGACTTGGTGACAGAAGGTGTGGTGTGGTGAGGGGCAGGGACCTGCCCCGGAGGGCTCAGGGCATCGGTTGGGGGGCAGGGGTAGTGGTGGTCACTCGGCGGGGCAGGACGAGCCCAGACTCTGATGGGGACTGACATTCTGGCAGACGGGATGTGGCCAAGGGGAGTCAGGATGCTCGGCCTGGCCAGTGAAGGGCGTACATGGGTGCCTGTGGCGCGTGGGAGGGGCTCGGTCCATGTTGGGGGCTTAGAGGTGATGTGACAGGCCTCTGCGTGCGGCTCTGGAAGTGCAGGCACGTGGAAGGCGGTCAGGTGACTCCTGTCACCTCAATGGGCAGAGCAAGGATCAGCAGGCCCATTTGGGGCCCAGTGTGAGGCCCTTCCTGAGACTCAGTGCTGTCTGTCCCGGGGGTCTGGGTCCACCCTGCCCTTGGGAGCCCAGGGCCGTGCCTTGGAGGATCCCGGGCCCGTCCTGCATTTGCAGTTACCTTCTGAGGGCCTGCACTGCCAGGGGCTTCCAGTCTGGCCGGGGAGCCTTGTCTGTCCCCAGGCCAACTCAAGTGTCCTCTCACTTGAGGCCACTCCCTGCCCACCTCTGCCCAGCACTTGCCAGAGGCATCACCCTTTTGTTCATGCTTCATCCTCTCGCCTTCCAAGGGCGGCATCCTGGTGGAGGGAGAGCACTTCGGGTCAGGCTGTGACCAGGTTAGGAATCCAGTCTCCATCATGTCTAGCTGTGTGGCCACGGACAAGTTGCTTGACCACTCAGTTGTTTTGTTCATGTCACTCCCACTTTACCAGCCGAGAGAGAACCGAGTAGATGACTGTGGATCAGGAGAAGCTTTCCATGGGGCTGGGGGGCTGGGGGGCTGGGGGGCTGGGGGGCGGCCAAACACAACGATGGCTGAGAACTTAATGGCAGGTGGCCCTGTGTGAATGGAGGCAGAGTCCGCCACGGGGCTCTGCCACCAGGAGGAGGACGGAGACCCCTTCCTGATGCTCGATACTGGGACTAAGCAGAACGCTTGCAAACTTCTCAAGTTTGGCTTATTTACAAGTACTCATCCCGCTGACTACGCGCCAGCCTGTTCCAGCCCTGGACATGTCAGCACACGTGGTTTTCACAGCTCGATGCAGGAGCTCCAAAGGAGCCCCAGGAGGTGCAGAAGCTGGAGGGCTCCCCTGGGCCCGCGGCTCGCCAGAGGCAGAGCTGGGCTTCAGGCTGAGGCGTCGCTCGGAGCCCCTGCACGCTGCTGCCTCCCGGACGAATTACAGTCTGCAAGATGAATTTCTAACCCTCTTCCATGCCCCACTTCCCAATGCACACATGGGGACATTCTGCCCCTTATGAGGGTACAGTAGCCAGGGTCCCCCAGAGAACGGAACCTACAGGAGATAAATAGGTAGACAGACAGACGGCCAGATAGGTACAGACGGACAGAGACAGAGGTATATTAAGAAATTTACTTTAAGGAACTGGCTCACATAACTGGGATGGCAAGTCGGCAATCTGCAGGGAGGAGTGGATGCTCTGAGGCAGAGTTTCTTCTTCTCTGGGAAGGAAGCCTCAGTTTTTGCTTTGAAGGCCCCCAACAGCGTGGATGCCCCTGCACCCCCCTGCCCCCCATTATTGAGGGTGATCTTTACTTAAAGTCAACTGACTTGGGAACCGTGTCTGCAGACCACATTCACAGCAACCCCTAGACTAGTGTTTGGCCAAACAGCCAGGCACCGTGGCCTGGCCAGGCTGACACATGAAGTGTAGCCGTCACAGGAAGCAAGGGCTGCGGGTGAGCAGGTGCGAGAGGAGCTGCTGGTCCGGCCTGGGGCCTGGAGGCAGTGTCCCGGGAGTCGCCGGGCTGTGGTGTGGTGAATCCTTCTTGATTCAACACTCCAGACCTTTCTGAGGCAGGGCTGACTGCGGGAAGGGAGTGGCTCCTTGCAGTGGCATCTTGTGGTTTCCTGAGCAGCCTCCACCAGACCCTGGGGCTAAACGCGCACACCTGCGTCTGCTCCAGCAGTAAGAGCGCTCTGTTGGAACGCGCCTGAGAAATGAGGCCCGCAGTTAAAGAATACCTCCTTTGTTCAAACTCCTCCGACTTGTCTGATGAGAACCTGCTAGACTGCGGGTGACGGTGCAGCTTCCCAGCCACGTGTGTCTGAGAGATGGGTCTGCACCAGAAGCCAGGACTCCAGGGCCTCCCTGCCCAGGCTCGGAGGACAAAGGTGAGCAGTCCCAGGCCAAGTGGCAGGGATGGGGAGGGAGGGGGAGCTGCAGTGGGAGCAGGGCAGGCAGGTGGGATCCACTCCTGCCACTCAGGCCTCGACAGAGGAGGGAGGAAGCTGGGAGGCAGGGTGACAGGGAAGGCACGCACACAGACAACACAGACTGCCCCTGGAGAAGGGCGGGAGACCGGGGTGAACAGACTGGCTTGTGCCTGCCCTCACGGAGCTGGGAGCCAGACAAGGTCAGCAGGGACCCAGCTCTGAGGAGCACGGCATGCCCTGCCCTCCGTGGGGCCTGTTTGTCTAGGGCAATCCAGGAGGGTCCCCTGGAGGAGGGACCTGTAGGATGAGGAGGCGCCACTGTGTGAAATGGGAGAAAGAGCGTTGCAGGCTCTGGGGAGGCGTAGGGGAAGAAGACATCCTCTACCCTCTGGTCCTTCTGGTTGGGCTACAAATTAAATCGACACGAGACAGAGTAACGGGCGAGCATCAAACCAAGCGTGCATGCGTGCTTATGCGCGGGAGACGCTCAGAAAACTCACCAAAGACAGGGGAGGGTGTTCTTTGGATAAACACCCAGTAGTGGGATAGATGGATCGTATGGTTTTTCTATTTGCAGTATTTTGAGGAATCTCCATACTGTTTTCCACAGTGGCTGCACCAGTTTGCACTCCCACCAGATGTGGATGAGGGTTCCCATCTCTCCACATCCTCTCCAACCCTTGTTTTTCTTGTCTTGTTAGTTATGGCCATTCTGACGGTGTCAGGTGATATCTCAGTGTAGTTTTGATTTGCATTTCCCTGATGATTAGTGATGTTGAGCATCTTTTCATGTGTTTATTGGCCATCTGTGTATCCTCTTTGGAAAAATGTCTGTTCAGATCCTCTGCCCCTTTTTTGATCGGGCTGTTTGTTTCTTTGTTGTTCAGTTGTGTGAGTTCCTTATATATTATGGAGATTAACCCCTTGTCAGATATATGATTTGCAAATATTTTCTCCCAGTTGGTGAGTTACCTTTTCATTTTGTTGATGGTTTCCTTTGCCTTGCAGAAGCTTTTCAGTCTCATGAAGTCCCATGTGTTTATTTTTTTCCCTTACCTAAGGAGACATGGTATTCAAAAAGCTACTGCTAAGACGCGTGTCGAGGAGGGTACTGCCTATGTTTTCTTCTAGGAGTTTTATGGTTTCAGGTCTCACATTCAACTCTTTAATCCATTTTGAGTTATTAAATTTTGTGTATCATGTAAGATAATGGTCTACTTTCCTTCTTTTTGCATGTGACTGTCCAGTTTTCCCAGCTAAAGAGACTTTCCTTTCTCCATTGTATATTCTTGGCTCCTTTGTCAAAGATTAGCTGTCTATAGATGTGTGGTTTTATTTCTCGGCTTTCAATTCTGTTCCATTGATCTGTGCGTCTGTTTTTCTGCCAGTACCATGCAGTTTTGATTACTGTAGCTTTGTAGTATGTTTTGAAGTCAGGGATTGTGATGCCTTCGGCTTTGTTCTTTTTTCTCAGGATCGTTTTGGCTATTTGGGGTCTTTTGTTGTTCCATATAAATATTAGATTCTTTGTTACGTTTCCTGGAAGAATGTCATTGGGATTCTGATTGAGATTGCATTGAATCTGTAGATTGCTTTAGATAATATGGACGTTTTCACTAAGAAATGGAAGATACTCCATGCTCATGCGTTGGAAGAATAAACACAGTTAAAATGTCCATACTAATTGCTTTCTGACCTGCCTCCCCATCAGGTGTGGGATCTCTGTGAGGTGGGGGCGGCCTGGTCTGGTTTATTTTTGTGTCGCAGCACCGGGTACCCACAGGGGACTAAAGGAGAGAGCCGAGGGCACGAGTAGAGCACGGCCCTTCACACCCCGTCTCTCCAGTAATCCTCAAGGCTGGCGCTCGCTGCTCCCCATGCTGCCAGCTGTCACACCCCGTGCTGGTTCCGGGGCACGGGGGCGGTGAGGTCCTCCTGTCCCTGCCCTCTGGTGCTCGTTCCTGAGGGAACCAGAACACAGCTCGCTGAGGGTTCAGCGGCTGCTAAAGCTGCTCCTGCTGTTGAATTTTTAGGGATTTTGCACGCTGGTTGTCAAACACAGCCGTTACTGAAAACCAAACGTAAACTTTACAATGACATAAATTATAGTTAAAGCAAAAGTAATAAACACTCAAAACTCATTCCTTCCTACCTTCTTCACTGCATTTTACTGCCGTCGATGTCTTGAGGTCGCGTCCATCTGTTGGATCTGTATGGGAGAAATATTCTACGGTGGGATGTTGCTGGGCGTGCACCGGTGCCCACTGAGCCAGGGCTCCAAGGACGAGGAGCTGTTCCTCAGGGCCTGTGCAGAAGACGGACGGGAGGGGATGGGAGCAGACACGTGCAGGGCCAAGCTCGGATCCGAGGGGCAGTTAGGGCAGGCTCTGCAGAGGTTGCTGACAGTCTCCGATCATAACAAACCCACTGGCCGTGTCTGTTATTCATCCCCGCACCTCCAGGAGGTGGTCCTAGGGCGACCCCATCATACAAGTGGGTAGACTGAGGCTCCGGGAGGCCAGCTGCTCACCCAGCATCCCAGAGGCGCTGGTGTTCGTGCCCTTGACTACCACGCTGTGCAGCCTCTCCATGTGCCCCCAGACGAGGCGTGGGACTGGGAGACCAAAGAGCCTGTCATGATCCCACAGCAGACGCTGGGGACGGGGGAGGATTCGAACTCAGGCCTGGGCCTGGCTGGCTTCTTTGCTCACTTTCCACACCTCAGCTTCCTCGTCTGTGAAATGGGTTGTAATAAGCCATCCACCTCCTGCTCGCAAATTAGATGAAATTGAAATTAAATGAAATAGTAGACGTGACCACATGAGCCAATCCTCCGAAACCTCAGCAGTTCCCAGGCAGGTGGAAGGCCTCGTCCTGGCCGTGTTTAGGAACTTGATCTGCAACGGGAGATGAGTTTGCAGACGTCAGGAGTCAGGGCTGCGGCCCCAGCTGGGCCGCTGGTCACCATGGGACCCTGACCCAGTCTCCTTCCTCTGGGCTTGGTTCTGTTGGCTGCAGAGCAGGAAGGGTGGGGATGCAGAGGGACCCGGGCAACTGGAGGGCCCTGAGCACGCTGTGGGGGGCCAGTGCCACCCATCCTGCCTCTGGTGGCCCACAGGGCTTTGCAAAGCTGCTAACTGCTCCCCTCTGGTTTTTCCTTTTTATTTGAAGAGACACTTGTCGCCGGAGGAGTTCCGGGAAGTGTTTGGGATGGGCATGGAAGAGTTTGACCGCCTGGCCCTCTGGAAGAGGAACGACCTCAAGAAGAAAGCCCTGTTGTTTTGATGGCCACTGAGGCTCCCGACCACGCGTGCCGGTGGCAGAGCTGCCGGACACCTGGCAGGAACCACGCAAACCCCTCCTGTTGCACCTGGCTGTGGCTTCTCTGTGTCGACGGGTGGCGGTGGGCACCCGGGCGGATGGGCTGGGCTGGGCTGGGGCTGGGGGAGGCCCCCCAGCGGGGCAGCCCCTGTTCCTGCCAGTGACCTCCCGCCTAGCTTAGGGCCCAGGCGCCTGGCTTTGCGCTGCTCCTTCCCGCTGTTGCTTCTCATCAGGGAGATGCTGCAAAGTAGCTGTCCCAGGAGACGGAGGGACATTTCCACGGCCCCCGTGCGCTGCCCCGGCCCCCGCACTAGGCCCCTGGGGCACAGAGGTGACCCAGACTTGGGATTCAAGGAGGCTCGTCAGTGACGGGCGCCGACACAATCACGGTGGGGCACTTGGGTCCCAGCGCCCGCCCGCTTAGCCCCCGGAGGCTGGCCTGGCACACAGCGTCTGGCTCTCGGTGCCCACAGGCCAGGGCAGGGAGAGGGCCGCGTGGAGCGAGGGGTCACGGCTCGTGCAGCCATTTGTGACGAGCCTGTTTTTAGGGACGAACGTCACCTTGACGGGGCACCTTCCAGCAGGGCCCTCCGTGCACTGCATCTTTCTTCCAAATCATCCCCTAGATGCCTAAATGATATCTTTAAAGTAACACAGAAGTTTTTATTTTATTAAAAAGTATAGCCTACTTAAGCATAAGACGACATATATGAAGAGTCTAGTTTTGCGGTCCCATGGAAGGGGGGGCGCCCCCAGCCTTACTCTCCACTGTTCTGATCTGTGTGGTTTCTGTTCCTGGTGGGGGTCCGTATACATAGGGCCCCTTGTCTGTTTGATTGTTGCATTTTTTCTTTCTCACCTGTCACACAGGTCCCCGTAAAGGCAGACCCCCTAAATGATTCTGTTTGTAAGCGTGCGCCAAGGACAACCACCACTGTTTTCCTGCTGGTATTTTCCATGTCTTGGAGACAAACCCCCTCCTCTGACGCCCAAAGCCCCAGAACGAAGGAGTTCCTCACACCCAGCCTGATCCCCACGTAGCTGTTGGTGTGCCCTCTTGTGACATAGCCAGTGGCGTCCCACCTGTCCCACAGTAAAACAGAGACATGCCTGGGAGTGACGGCTGGTGCGTGGTCCTGAGACAGACACCCGGGGAGGGAGGGCCGGGGGACGCTGCCATCTGCGAAGTTAGCCGAGCGTCCTGCAGCAGGAGCCGGCCCGGTCCCCCTGCGAGGCGTCCGTGTCTGTAAGGAGGTGTGGGTTAAGGGGGGCTGCCTGTCACCGAATGTTCACCATGTGCGCTGAGAGGCTTATAAAACACTATAAAGATGTCACCACAGTCTGCTTCCCACTCTTCTCTGGAGCTGCATCTTCTCGTGTGTCCTGGATGTTCCCACCCGCGAGTCCACGTCACTCAGCTTCCTTCCAGCCCTGTCCCACGCCACGTCCCTTGCACACCTGGCTTCCCACCAGCCCGGCTTGGCCAGGGAGGGGCATGTCTAGCCCCTAATGTGCTTCCTCCCGTTTGGTAATCTGAGCCTGAGCAACTGGAACCCAGTGTCCTCATTAGTGCTCTGTCACGTCGGGTCCCAGGGAGGCCTGGAACAATAAAGGATAATATATTCTAACTTGTGCTAGTACAAAGCCACTTCTTATAAATGCACGTCGTTTCTAACAGCCCGGGCCGCCTTCTGCTGGTAGAGCTTGGAGCGGGCGTCCACCGAGAGTGGTGGCACCAGGTGTGTGCACCGAGTAGGGGCGATGCCATGAAGGGTGGGGCCCAGTGTGGGCACCCCAACGCCCCGGGGCACCCCTGTCAGAGGGATTTGGATCTCTGCTCTCAGAAGCACATCTCAGCCGGGCACAGGTGCCGATGGTAGAGAAGTGCGTCAGAGCCGATGTCTGCCCTGGTCAGGTTGGGGAGACGGACCAGCACACAGACAGTGACCACAAGACTGACCGCTGCCCTCTCAAGGAGGCCCCCACCACACCCAGAGGCCAGGTGAGGCTCTCTGAGAAGCTGCTGCCCAAGCTAAGTCTTGACAGATGAGGAGGCCAATGAAAGGAAGGGCGTTCCGAGCTGAGGGAACAGCAAGAGGAGATGCACTGAGGCTGGAGACAGCCTTGCAGTTTATGAAAACTTCCGTAGTTGTTATGACCGGAGCACATGGCTGAAGAAAGAAAGAGAGTGCAGGCAGAGCTCCCCCGTGGGAAGGCCCAGCAGGCCTGTCCCACCTACCATCGGCCACTGCTGTCCTGGGATCAATGTTTCATAGTCTCTATTCTAGTCAGCTTGGGCTGCTATAACAGAACGCCACCGGCTGGGCGGTTTCAGCGAGGAGCATTTATTTCTCATGGTTCTGGAGTCTGGAAGTCCAAGATCCAGGTGCCGGCATGACCCGGTTCTGGTGACAGCCTGCTTCCTCGCTTACAGGTGGCCGCCTTCTTGCCGTGTCCTCACAAGGCAGAGAGAGAGAGCAACTCTCTTCTCCTCCAGCTCATCTTCTTATGAGGGCACTGATCCCATCATGAGGGCCCCACCCTCAAGACTAATCGCTTCCCAAAGGCCCACCTCCTGATCCGTCACACTGGGGATGAGGGCATCAGCATAGGAATTTGGGGACACAGACATTCAGTCCATAGCACTCTCTGATCTTATTCCAGCCACATTAATGACTCTTGTGAACCTTGGGTTTTTTTTTTGTTTTTTGTTTTTTTTTTAAAGATTTTATTATTTCCTTTTTCTCCCCAAAGCCCCCCAGTACATAGTTGTATATTCTTCGTTGTGGGTTCTTCTAGTTGTGGCATGTGGGACGCTGCCTCAGCGTGGCCTGATGAGCAGTGCCATGTCCGCGCCCAGGATTCGAACCAACGAAACACTGGGCTGCCTGCAGCGCAGCGCGCGAACTTAACCACTCGGCCACGGGGCCAGCCCCGTGAACCTTGGGTTTTTGCCCCAAAAGCATGTCCACCTGTACACAAGCTGTCCCATCTTAGTAAATGGCATGACCGTAAACCCAGTTATGCAGGTCAGAAACTGGGGATTTCCCTCAGCCCCCGAGGATGACCCGTCAGAAGTCCCGGTTCCACCCTCCAGATGTTTCTCTGCATCTCAGCAGACACCGTCATGGAATTATCCAGACCAGAGAACATTCCGAGAGGGGAAGGTGGCACTGTTACCAACGACCCTGGGACGCAGGCATTCACCTCGCCTGTCCCAGACGAACCAGACATGTGGTCACCCTGACTGTCCTCCAGGCCACCCTCAGCTGTCCCCACTCTCGCCTCCAGACAGGTCAAGTCCCACCCAACAGCCAGAGTGACACTTTGAAAATGTCAGCTGGATCAAGCCATGCCCCCCATGGCTGCCTTCTATGGCCCCCACTCCACATGGGGTCCTGGTGTCTGTCCCGCAGGTCGCAGCCACGCTGTCTTTCTTTGAGTTCCTTGGGCCGCGGGCCTCGAGCTCACATGTGCTCTCCTCCCTCCGCGTGGCCTTGGCTTCTGCTCAAGGCAAGCCCTTCTCTCCCTTCTCGGTTCAGCCCCGAAGTTCCCGCCTCAGACAGGCCCGTGCTGGCGCTAGGAAGCTCCCCGCCTGTGCCTGGAATTCACCAAGCCTGCCCGCGAGGCTCCACTTTCTTCTTTAGCTGTTTACTGACTCCTTCCCTCCAGCAGACTGGAAACCCAAGGGGGCTGGCCATTTTGCAATAGTGCTCTGTGACCTGGGAGTGTCACAGGAATATTTAGTATTGAGACAGGGGCCCATGTGGACACTGCGCTAACCCAAAGTTTCTCAAGGCGTCAGTGCTTCCAGAACAGCACAGTGCAAGACAGCTTTCTGCGATGATGGAAACGGCCTATATCCACACTGTCCAGTGCAGGAGCCCCTAGTCCTTGAAATGTGGCTAGAGTGACGAGGAAACTAAATTCTTTTTAATTAAAGTTAAGTAGCCACACGTGGCTAGTGCTACAGATTGGCCCCTGGGGCTCTAGAAGATTAGAAACTTCTGCTCTCACCCGAGAGGTGGACACCCATAGGAGGCCCTGGGGTCTGTCCTTCTGTCTAGTGATAAGTGTTCATTTGGTGGCCGGTATGCAGGGTCAACTCAGCTGAGCACCCCTGCATCTGGCAGTGCCCTGGGTGCTGGCAGTGTGCGTGGCACAGTCCCTGCCCTCCAGAGCTCATGGCCCCTGTCTGAGCCTCAGCTGCCCCAGGTTCTGAGGACCTGCCCACCCCAAGCCCCAAGCTGAGTCGGGCTCAGTTCTCCATGCCGGCCTCATGTCTGCCGATGGCAGGGTTTGGCTCAGAAGTGTCACCTCCAGTCAGGCCCATCAGCCAGAACTAGTCACGTGACCCCACCCAACTGCAAAGTCATCTGGGAAACAGGGGCACCCATGTGTGCAAGAAGGGGAGACCAGCCTACCGGCGAGCACTCCTGATGCTGCAGCCGAGGCTTCCCGAGGTCTTCCTGTCCCCACCTGCAATCCCCAGTGCCTTCTGTGGCTCCTTGTATGAATTGTCCGGAGGCCCAGCTGCCCTGGTCACCATCCTCTGCCGGTGAGCCGCCCTCACTCATCTTGCCATCCTGCCCACCCACTGCATGGTCCCCACACCATCCGAGTCCTTGTCATGCTCGGCAGCCCCCCGAAGGTGCTTTATCCACAAGGCACCAGGTTCTGCTCATGACCAGCACAGGATAGCGGACCGAGGATGCTCCTGAGCCACCTGCAGTGTGGACTCCCTGGTGACCCCGTGCAACAGCTCTGCCCCAGAGGTACTCTGTTCTGCGTGGAGATGCTCCACTCCGTCAGAAGCCTCAGGGGCTGGCCTTTGAGACACACAAGGAGTGACAGGAAGGTGGGCAAAAGGAGGGGGTGCTGAGCCAGAGCCATGAGCCAGCGGAAGAGTTGGGTGGAGAGAGGGGAGGGGGAGCCAGGAGGGAGACAGGAGGGGACAGCAGGGAGGGAGACGGAGCTGGAGGAGCGAGTCGCAAGCACAACGTCCCGAGTGACTGGGCCTGTGGACCGTTTGGGGCTGTCCTTAACCCTCCCCACCCCGGGTTCTGAGCCAGCTGAGAACCAACAGGAGACGATGCAGAACCAGGGACTGTATCAGTTTCCTTCACGCAGCAGACCCCAAAACCCAAAATGCAGCACTTTCGGGAACAACTGAGTTAGAAGATGTTGCTTAGTTGTTTTACAGGAGAAAAATCTGGAGGGTGATCCCCCCGCCCCCGCCCCAAGCCTGGACCCGGGGTCAGCAGGGTGAAAGTGGGTGGTGCAGTGTGAAGCAGAGGCACCCTACAGCCAGCGGTGAGCAGCAGGGAACCTGCTTGCCAGCCGCCTTCCCTGGGGAACACAGACAGGGGCTTCAGTCCCCCAGCACCCAGGCCGGGCACCTGCCCCGGCACAGTCACCGGGAGGTGAAGGGCATCGTAGCGGTGTGCATTTCTCAGCTCTTCCTCCCTGAGCTCTTCGCCCCATCTGAGCACCTGGGGTCCTCACAATGATGCTATGGGGCAGATCCTTCTGAAGCCCACTTTATGGATCTTGCCCAGGATCACCGAGCTGTGACTGTCAGAGTGAAGACCCACAGCCCACACTCTGGGTTTGGAGAAGAAGGACCGTCCCATGTGTGCTCCCCGACAAGCCTGCCTGGGGAGCCAGGAGCGGAGCTGGCGTGCAGGTCACCCGAGACCAGGCAGTCGTCCCAAAACCTCCCGCTGCTCCTCCCGAGGCCCCTGCCCCACCTCATTTTCCGTGCTACCAGGTCGCCACCGCTCCTTGCTGTCGTCTCTCTTGGCTCCCAGGCTGCCCCTCCACAGCAGAAACCTATCATTACACAGGTGAACACTGGATCGTTCCAGAAGCTGGTCCCCACCGTCCAGAGTGGAAGGAACTCTGGCGTGGGGTAAGTGATGCACCCGTGCTGGGCACTCTGTGACCCGGCCAGGTCCCCAAGCTCTGGGCTGGGAGGCGCCTGCCCCAGCACGAGAGCACTTCTGACAAGTTAAACGAGAAGGGAGATGGTGCCTTCCTGGTGACGATCAGAGGTGGCCAGGCTGTCACTGAGCGAGGTTTCATGACTAACAGAGGCTCCCTTTGCTCCTGTCTGAATCGTGAGGCCCGGGGGACACCCTCACGCCTTTTGATAGCTCCGGTTAGCTAGCCCTGCCCGCACTGCTCCTCCAGCCCCCAGCGCCCTGGCGATCTCTCTGTTCTAGCACTCACACACCCCTGCGTTCCCTCGCCTGTCCTGTGCTCAGCAGCCCAAGCAATCCGTCTGTAGCGCACACTTGATGGTGCCATCCCCCGCCTGGAGACCTCACTGGGGGACCTCCGTGACCTCTGCCCTCACTCCTTCACAGGCCTCACCTGGCCACTGACTCCCTCTCCAGACTCTTCTTTGCTCCTTACCTCTTGTGCCCTCATTTCTTGAGGAACATCTTCTCATCTCTCTCCCAAACTGTGCCCTTTGCAAAGGCTCCTCCCTCTGCCTGGAATGCCCCACCTGCCAAACTCCTATTCAACCTTCAATACCCAGCTGAGATGCTATCTCCTTTGCAAAGACGTCCATGATGGAACCCCCCTCCCCAAACTGTTACCACCCTTCCTTCCATCCATACAACCCAGCTCATTGACAAATGTTTACTGAGCTGGGAATGACAAAAAAAGAGGTGAAGGAGACACTGCCCTGACCTCAAGAACTGATCACGAACCCACAGAGGAGATGTGCTATGGGCTGAATTATGTCCCCCCAAATCCACATGTTGAAGCCCAAACCCCCAATGTGACTGTATTTGGAGACGGGGCCTAGAAGGAAGTCACTGAGGTCATAAGGGTGGGGTCCTGGCTGGTGCCTCATATGAAGAGGAAGACAGTTTCCTTGCACGTGCCCCGAGGGAAGGCCCTGTGAGCACACAGCAAGAAAGCGGCCAGCTACAAGCCAGGAAGATGGCCTTCACCAGGAACCTCATGATCTCAGACTCCCCAGCTTCCAAAACAATGAGAATAACTGCCTGTTGGTTAAGCCCCGGGTCTGTGGCATTTTGTTATGCAGCCCGAGCTGACTGATACAAGATGGTCAGAGGAACAGGCCCGGGCAGCAGAGGCAGCGCATGCTGGGGCAGAGGGCAGGGTGGGGTGTCTGGGAAGGCGTCCCACACTGAGCTCCTTGGAGCTGAGTCCAGAAGGCGGGCAGGACCAGCGAGTGAAGGCCAAGTGAAGGAAGGAGGAGTGGGTATTGCAGGCTGAGGACACGGACCAGGCAAAGGCCTGAGGACAGGAAGCTGCCTGTTGGCCCCAGGAGCCGCCCAGCATGGCCGGGCCGGCCGGGGAAGGGGCATTCCCTTCTCTGTGCTCCACCAGAGCCCAGCTGTACCTTGGTTTGCACACTTTCCACATCAGCTCGTAGCAATCTTCAAACCCTGCCAGGGAGACACCACCGTGCCTGGCTGGAGCCCCCTGGCTTGCAACATCCCCTGGAATCTGCAGGTCAGTCTGCACACAGCTGTATTCTGGCCCTGGCACCTGCTCAGATGGCCTGAGGGCCTGGCCCGAGGCCAGGGAGTTTATGCACATCTGGCAGCAGCCCGCAACCAATGAGGCTCCCCAGCTCCTCCCCCGCCAGGTGGGACAGCCCTGGGACTGACCCTGCTGCCCACGGCGGCCACCTGCTCATGGACACCCCTCTCTGGGCTCCTCTCCTCCCTTCCTCAACCCTTCTGTCTCCACCATGGTGCCCCCTGGGATGTACTCAGTCCTGGTTTCTGGGTCTACTTTTGGGGACACCTGCCTTTCCCCTGGCCTCACCTGCCAGGGGGTAGCCATGTGTTACTCTTACGGTGGCCCCAGTGCTCCTGCCCTCCAGGGATAAATATAACCGTCTGGCACAACTGTCCAGGGCCGTAGAGGGTGGTCGATGGCTGCCACTGCTCCTGTAATAAGGCAAGGTCCCTAGCCCATGGTCACACTCCACTGCTGATCCCAGGAGCACTGACACCCAGAGCTCTTCTCTCTCCAGCCTATAGAACATGCTTTCTGCATCTCATAACAGATTCTTCTGGAGGGCCCAGAGGAAGCCACTGGGCTGTGGGGACCTGCATCTCTCTCTTGAGTCCTCTGGAGGGAGGGGGCAGCCCAGAGCTGGGGGAGGAGTGGGCACAGCCTCTGTCCTGTCTGACATCACTGCTCCCGTTGACCTCCTGCCTGGGCTTCATCTGGCCCACCCTCCCTCTTGGTGGGCTTCTTCCAGCTGCCCTCGGTCACCAGCCCATCAGCAAGTGTGAGGATGTGCAGACCCTAGTCGGTTTGCCACCCTGCAGTTCCTTCCTCAGCACTTTGAGGCCCCATGCCTTTGAGGTCTGCCAGACACCTGCTTTACTTTCCCCCAGGGAGCCCCACCAGTCAGGATGCTCCCCCAAAGTCCCACGATGTGTTGGAGACCAGGCTGCCTACCTTCATCAGCTGCTAGCACAGCCGCACTTCTCACTTGCCAAAATGTTTGTCACTCTCCTCGACTCTAAAAGCTCTGTGGTCCTGCAAATGTTTCCAAGACGTTTTTTCCCCTAGAAAAAAGTAGATCGAAGGGGTTTGCAGTCATCCTCTGGACTCAGATATTCTCCCACAGTCCAAAGACGACACGGTGGGGATTGGGGAGGACTCTCCCACCACTTCTGGGGGTGAGGTTGGGCCAAACCCATTGCATCTGTCTATTCACCTCTTTCAACACTGACCAGCCGTGGCCCCACCCCCTCAGCTCTGCTGAGGGGCAGCCCTTAGTTGCCTTATAGTCCAGAGGTCGCCTTCTGGGGCCCTGGCTCTGCCCTCCTGGACACCTCAGATTGGACCAGAGGTGGCACCAGATCCAAAGGCAGCTAACGGGCAGGTTGACCAGCAGCCCGTGGGTGGTCTGACACAGCAGTCCTGTCCAACAGGAGAAACGGTGACTAACTGGCCAGAGTCTTCCTCTGAAACTGAGATGCATGGATAAGGAAATGGGAGAAGTGGAGAAGGACATGGCAGGGCCCTAGGTTAAGGAGCCACAAACCAGCAAACCCAGAGTCTTAGTAATTTCCGTCCACAGCATCCCGCCCGGTGCCTGGCACAGAGTAGGCACTCATAAAAGTTGCAGATTTATATCTTTTCAGAACATAGGGGGGAAAGGGAGGCCTGCGCTTTCATCATAGAACGGTCCAGATCGAGTGATCGGTGTAAAGTGTCTGGGCCTGAGTTCGAGGACCTGGCTCTGGTGCTCACTAAGGGTGTGCCCTCAGGCAAGTCAGTGACCTCACCAAACCTCCGGTTCTCCAACTGCCGGAGGAGGCACCAGCTGGATGTCCCCAAGGGCTCCAGGCCACACTGTTCAAACATTCCCGTGGCAAGGACTCTTCCGCCTTGCGGTGACTTCATACATGGCAGCTGCCCAGCCTCCACAGTGACATGTTCCTTTAAAAATGTTTCTTAAGGGGCCAGCCCAGTGGTGGAGCGGTCAAGTTCGCATGCTCCGCTTTGGAGGCCCGGGGTTCACAGGTTCGGGTCCTGGCTGCGGGCCTACGCAGCGCTCAGCAAGCCATGCTGTGACAGGGGTCCCACAGACAAAATAGAAGAAGATTGGCACAGATGTTAGCTCAGAGCTAATCTTCCTCACACACACACAAAAGAACAGCCTGGGCCATGGTTGTCACAAGGCGTCTCCACCCAGCCGGGTTTCCCCTGCAGCCCTTTTCCTCTTCGCTCCTTGAGTCCCCTCACCCCTACTGCCTTCATCTTGCCCCTGCTCTGGGGGCTCCCACACGTAGCTGCCAAGCCCTTCGCGTCCAGAGTGGCTCAGGTCCACTTGTATCTCTGCCTCAGCCCCTCCACCTATGGCTGGAGGGTCTTTATAATCAAACCTACGGTTCAAGGTGGCTTCGCAGCCCAGTACATGTGTTTTCCCTTGGAAAGGAGTCTCCACCCCGTGGACAAGGGTGGGAGGGGCCAGGCCCGCAGGCAGGGAGGCTGATGTGGATGCTTTGCCATAATTCTGGGGAGAGACGCAAAGGCTGGGGGAGGCTGCGGCAGGAGGCTGGGAGGACAGGGGTTCCCAGGAGAGACTCACCAGGACCTGGGGACTGAGAGTAGGGGGTGTTATTCTTTTAAGGAGAGAGACCTGAGCATGGAAATGCCAACTGGAAAGAGGCAGGGGAGGGAGGGAGAAGAGGAAGAAAAGCCAATATGGACTGAGAGCACGATGCCCGCCAGGCACCGTGGTCTGATTTGAATCTCTTGACAGCCCCATGAGATTGAGTAATTCAACAAACAGTTACTGAGTGCCTACTGTGTGCAAGCACTCTTTGGGGACCTCGAGATACAGCAGTGAACGAGATCGATAAAAATCTGGAACTTGTCTTCAGTTTGGCGTGGGCGGAGCAGACAGACCACGCATGCGTCGCGGGGGGATAAATGCTAAAGAAAAAACATCACACAGGACAAGGGGAGAGAGCGACAGGACACAGTGCTGTTCTGTACAGGCTGGTCAGCGAAGGTGACGACTGAGTCAATCCTGGGGCATGGGAAGTCGCTTCTCTCATGGTGACAGGGAAGGAAGGAGGAAAGGAAGGTGGGGATGCTGTTTAGTTTGTGGAAGAGCAAGGTCTGGACAACTTGTTTTAACCCTGAATTGTTTCCAGTCAGATAGCAACTGCTCAGCGAGCGCATACCGTGGAGCCAGGTGCCTCGCGGGTGCCGGGGAGATAGCGGGAACCAGACGTCCCGCCCTGGAGGAACTGGTTGTCGCGTGGGGGAGACGGAGCTGGAAACAGACCATGAGTGTGAGAGGGTGAGGTGTAGCTGTCCAGGGTGGGTTGTTCAAGCAATGGTTCGATCATGCAGGAGGCAAAGATGCCTTCCCGGAGAGCCGAGGCAGCTTCAGGGAGGTGATGTTTGAACTGGGTCTTGAAGAATGGGTAGGAGTTTGCCAGGTGGGGGCTTGAGCGGGAAAACCACTTACATCTACTGGGCACTTACCACGTGCTAGGCAATTTACATATGCTGTCCATTTAATTCTCAGAAAAATCCAGCATAGTAGGCACTATCCATACTTTACTATTGTGGCTACGGAGGCTCAGAGAAGCTAAGAGACTTGCCCACTGTCACACAGGGGTTAGTGCTGAGTTTCAAGAGACTGTTTTGCTGTCAAACTTATGCTTTCTCCAGGACACTAGCCCACCGTGTTTGCAAAGGCACCAAGCAGAGCAAGAGAACGACACGCTTGGGGCCAGCTGGGAAGTGGTGTTTTTCATGTTACGCCCCGTGCATGAAGGAGACTGAAGACAGTGCATGTACATGGTGGGAGAGACGGTCCATGAAGTGGTTGTTTGTTTCAGAGGAGATGGGTTGACAGTTTCCCCTCTTTCAAGCTTATCAGACTGCTATCCCGTCGCCTTTTGACTTCCATTTTCTCTGGTAAGAAGTCATCTGTAATTCTTACTATTCCCCAGAATATGATGTTCATTTTCTATGGCTGCTTGGACGATTTTTTTTTTAAACCATTGGTTTTTGGCAGCCGTGATAGGCAGCCTCTGAGCTGACCTCCAACGACCCCTGCTTCCTGGAGTTCTCTCCCTTGCGTGGTCCCCTCCCCTTGAGTGTGGGCTGGACCTACTGACTCACTTTTAATAGAAGACAGTAAAAGTGATGGAATGTCACTTTTGGTACTGGGTTGCAAAAAAACTGTGGCTTCCATCTCAAGCGTTCTCCCACTCACTTGCCCTGAGGAAAGTCAGCTGTGTACTGTGAGGTGTCCTGGGTAGGGCTCACGTAGTAAGCTATGGAGGGAGCCCAACAGCCAGGGAGGAACTGTGGCCTGTGGACAGCCATATGAGCAAGCTTGGCAATGGGCGGCCCCCCCGGTTAAGTCTTCGCATGAGACCGCCACCCTGGCCCGCAGTTTGATTGTAGCCTGTGAGAGACCTTGGGCCAGACGCCCCAGTTCAGCTGTGTTGGATTGCTGACCCACAAAGACTGCAAGATGATAAATGCAAGTTGTTCTAGGCTGCTGGGTTTGGGGTAATTTGTTACATAGCAATGGATGGCTAATGCGGCGGCCCTGTGGGCTTTCATTGCGTCGGTGTGCTGACATCACAGCCTAATCTGGGCCCAGATTTCCCACAGGTGCCCAGTTGCCATAGATGATCTTTGCTCCCTGTAGGCCCCAGAATCTAGGCAGACCGTGTCAAAAGTGTCATGGAAATGCAGCTTCACTTGGCATATAAATAGCTTGCAATTAATTTTTCTCCACAAGAGAACTTGTTACTGGAAGAGCTCTCGGGCCACTAACCCCACTGCCTAGCCCTTCACGGTATCAGACGAGGTCAGGAGTTTCCACAAAGAGCGTTGGCCCAACTTTCGGCTCAGCAAACCCTGAT
Source organism: Equus quagga (assembly GCF_021613505.1). NCBI lineage: Eukaryota > Metazoa > Chordata > Mammalia > Perissodactyla > Equidae > Equus > Equus quagga. Next base: position 151,704,031 of record NC_060269.1, on the reverse strand, counting down.
TTATTTTCCCGTGGAGTGAAGGCTCCTTACAGCAGGAGGGCTGTGGTGGCAAAGAGGGGTTGGACTTATTTTCCGAGGTTCCAAGAAGTCCCAACATTTCAGTTTCATTTAGGGAGAAACTAATCAGAGCCATGAAACCACGCCTGGACCGGCTCACTGGGTGGTGAGTTTCTTGTTAGTGGACATAAGCCCAAATACAGTGACCACTGATGAGGAAGGAGAGTCAGGCCAAGTTTGTTAATTTGACAAACATTTGTCGAATGCCTCTACGCTTCAGCTAGGAATTCTGTAAGTTACAGAAAAATTGGCTAACAGAGGCTTATACAAATAAGGAACTTGTTTTTCCTACCTAACAGACAATCTGGAGGTTGGTGATTCTTGGTCTTGATTCAGTGGCTCAAGGGTGGAAGAGTCAGAATCTCTCTGATGCTGACTTTGCTCGTGGTGGTGAGATGGCTGCCACAGCTCCAGACATCACATGTGTTCAAGGTAATAATCCCTGCTGCTGAGAAGAAACAGTATCAGCTGTGTCTATTTCTTTTCCCAGAGAGGAAAGTCGTCCCTAGAGACGAGCGATGTGCTGGCAAATTTTCAATTCCTGGCATTCTGGCGGACAGGAGGAAGGAAGTCCTGACTTGTAGCAGTTGCCAATTTCTGTGGCACAAATTGTGCTACCACCTCTGCTCTCCAGCTGCCAACGTGACATCGCTGGCTTTGGAAACGGGAAGAGACGCCAGCTGCACCCCATTCTACAGTCCTTCCAGCATCCAGTTACAGTAGATGCAAAATCCTCGGTAGCATGGGTAATTGTAAACTGTAGGAAAATAATCAGGAAGTAATGAATTATGAGTATTTATCATCTTTTTTTAATATAACTTTTAATTGTAAGTTTACGTAATTTAATTTTTAAGTAATGACTGTGTTTAACAACTTACTTGCAAAATTTCTGAACAAAGAGCAATCAGCTCTCACGGTCTGGTCCAAATCAGCTCCGGGACACAAATGCCAGAAACCTTGCAGCCACCTTCCACTATGTCTCACTGGCCAGGACAAGGTCACATGGCCACCTTGGGCTATATGGGAGGATGGGAAGGCAAGAAACTATTCGGGGCTCTGTAATGGAACATGGCCAGGGCAGAGGGGGCCGGGAAGGACTGACCGGTCTGCCTGCAACCAGTTGCCCTCGAACAAAAACGTGCTGGGCACAGCGATGAGAAAGACAGGCTCCATTTCTCTTCTCATGGGGCTTCCACACTATTGGCAAGAGAGAGATTTTAAACAAATAAGTATAATTGTGGTGAATGCCAGAAAGAAGTACAGGGTGCTAAGAATGGGTCAACTGGGGAGGGAACCTAGTGTTAGATTTTTATTTTTTCATAACAAATAACCACAAGCGTAGCAGCTTAACACAACACACACATTTCTTAACTCAGTTTCTGTGCTTTGCCTCTGGCATATTTTAGCTGGGTCCTCTGCTCAGGGCCCCCCAGGCTTCATCAATGTTTTAGCCGGGCTGCATTCTCACCTGGAGGCTCGACTAGGAAGGAGTTCACTTCCAAGCTGGTTCCGGTTGACGCCAGGATTCAATTCTATGGGCCCGCGTGATTGCAGGCCCAGCTTTTTGCTGGTTGTCCGCCAGAGGCTGCCCTTAGGTCCTACAGACCCTCCGCCAGGTGGGCTTCTCCAAAGGCCCCCTGACGGCACGCAGGCGACTGCTGCTCAGTCTGTAAGCAGAACCTCTCCCTCTGGTGTGTTAAGATGAATTCTTATGCTGTGTAACATGTCCATGGGAGTGACAGCCCGTCACCTCTGCCACATTCTACCGGCTAGGAGCTGTCACAGGCTCAGCCTGCGCTCAAGGTCGAAGGGATGGCACGAGGGCGTGACTCATTGGGGGTCGCCTTGATGTGTGTCTGCCATAGCTGTACTTGGTGCAGGGGTGGCTCTGAAGCCTTCCTGGGGAAAGTGACCTTTAGGGTGGGACTTGAAGGGTCAGTAGGAGTTGGCCAGGCACAGGGAGAAAAGCGTGTCAGGCAGAGGGCAACGGTCCAAAGCCGGCAGCCTGGAGTGCTGTCCTTTGTCCTAACTACTTCCGTCCCTGAGAGTCTGATTTCCTGAGCTCTGAGTACATGCCCCAACCACACTGGGGCCTGGCTGGGGAGACGTGGGGAGGCTTCTTATGTTCACGCAGGAATTTGTTTGGCAAGTCAGATTGGAAGCCAGGCTTTCAGTGGGGGGTGTGTGTGTGTGTGTGTGTGTGTGTGTGTGTTAGTGCATGTGTGTGCGTGTGTGTGTGCAGGGAGATGGGGCTGGGGTCCGCCCCCGTCACCGTCAAGACCTTACCCATTCATCCATCCCTCTACCAGCTTTCCCCGAGTGCCTTCAGGGCGCCAGGCCCTGTTCTGCACACAGAAATGAATCAGTCAGGCCCCTGCCTTGTCCTAGAAGGGTCACACTTCACCAGGGGTGGGGGACAGCCACTCAGACGGAAAACTCCGGCTGACGCTGTAAAGGGGAGGCAGTGCGTGCTGGGGGAGTGCAGGGAAGGACTGCACAAGGGGGCGAGGGAAAGGATGCATTCAAGGACGCTTTCCGATTTTAACCTGAGCAGCCCCGTGGATAGAGTGGCCATTTACTGAGAAAGAGAAGAATGTGGAGGAGCAGGTTGGGGGGCGGTGAATAAAGCACTTTGTTTTCCCCGAGAGGTTTGCGATGCCTCCTGGGCGAGGTCTGGCCTGGAAATACGGATCTGGCAGTCACTCCAGTATGTGGATGCTGCTTAAAGCCTGGGAGAGCATGACTGGGAGAGGGTCTGTTGAATAGAAGCACATCCGGCCAGAGCCATGGGCCACCCTAACACCCCAACAGGAGAGGCAGAGAAGGGGTGGATGCTGGGCACTTGAAGAGGAGCAGCTAGTGAGACAGAGAAAAACCCTGACTGCCGGGTCAGACGATGCTGAAAGATCACCTACGATGAGGACAGAGGTTTTAAAGATGATTGGTGCTTGGGTATATGGGGGTGACAGGAAGGCATTTCAGGTTGGGAATAGCAAAAGCACAAAAGCTTTGAGGTAGGAAGGGGAAACAGCCCGATTCTGGGCTCCTTTATCATGCGTTAGTGACCCCGAGAAATCTCCTGTCCTGCTTGACCCAGCTCCTTAAGGGACTGCCAAGTTTGCCTCTACTCCACTCCTAACCCACACCGTACGTGCTGCGAAAGTGTTTGTTGAATGAATAAAAGATGAACAAGTGAATGGGACTATCTGACTTGGGGCTACAGGTGATCTCGCTCCTTGGGCCTCAGTTGCCCTTTCTGTAAAGCAGGCCAACCCTGCAAACCTGAGTCCTGGGTTTGGAAGGAGCACGCCCTGCTGGCTAGATCGCATGTGGTCCTTACGCTCGCCCTTCCCAGATGGGCCCCGATTGGACCGCGGATGAGGCGGCTATCAGTCCCGCCTCCCTGAGGAACCCCGGCCCCGCCCCGCCCCTCCCCGCCTCGCCCCGGCGCGGCCCCGCCCCACCTCCCTTTGTTTCCCCGGCCCCGCCCCCTGCGCGCAGCTCCCTCCCCATTGGTCGGGGGGCGGGCCCTGAGCTCCGGGCGCCGCCGGGGGCGGGGCGGAGGGGGCGGGGCGGGGCGAGTGCGCCTGCGCGGTGCCCGAGCCCGGCCGCAGCCCTGCGCCGGCGGCTGCTCCGCGCGGACCCGAGCCGGAGCGGGACTGGGACGGGCCGAGGCGGCGGCGAGGCGGCCCCGCCCCGGGGCTCCATTGTTGCGGCGACCGCGGCTCTGCCGGCTCTCGGCTCCGCTCCACGGTCCCGGCGCCGCCGGCAGGGAGCGAGCGCTGCCGCAGAGGCGGGGAGGTGAGGCGGCGGCGGCGGGGCCGGGCGGGGGTCCCCGGCGAGGTCGGGGCCGGACGGGGGTCCCGGGGCCGGGTGCGGTCAAGGGGCCGGACGGGGGTCCCCGACGGGCAGGGGTTCGGGGGCCGGCGAGGTTTCCGGTCGGATGGGAGCTCCAGGGGCCGGGGTGGGGGTCCCCGCCGGGTTGGCAGTCCGAGGGGGCACCGCGGGGTCGCTGCCCGAGGTGACGGCCACCGCCCCAAGCGCCAGCGGGCCGGGCAGGGTCGGGGCTGAGCGCCCGCCGGCGCCCGGGCATTGTCTCGGCCTAGGGTGGCACCGAGGGGGCTCTGCGCCTGCTGCCACTCGGCGTGAACGCGCCCGCGGTGGTCCTGGCCACCCTGAGAGGGGGCCACTGCCTCTGTCCCCACTCCCCCGTGGTGTGGCTGGTTCAGCGTGTCGCCGGGGTGGCTCTGCGTGGGCCCTCGCGCGTGGGGACTCCCGGACACCCTGCGAGTGGGAGACTGTCTGTCCCCGCTCTCCCCACGGTGTGGCTGGTTCCTTGTGTCTCACGGAGGTGACTGCGTGGCCCCTCGATCGTGGGGTCCTGGTCACCCTGAGAGGGGGGCTCTTTCTCCCCACTCCCACCCTGACTGGGCCACTGAGTGTGGTGTGTCACCGAGGGTGGCTCTGCGGGGCCCGCGCGCGTGGTGTCCTGGCCACTCTGCGAGTGGGGGGCTCTGCCCCGGTCCTCCCCTCTTGGCGTGGCGGGGTGTGACCCCGTCCTGGTCCCCCCACCGTGTGTGTGTGTGTGTGTGTCGGGGGGTTCCATGTGTGGGGGTCCTTGTGCGGGTCGTGCGCCCGTCGAGGGGTAGCGGGCTGTGCCCGGGGCGCAGTTGGCCTGGGAGGAACGCCGACCCTCTCTTTTATTTCTTGTCTTATCTGCCGAGTGAGCAGAAGCGGGGAGCGGTGCTGCCGGGCTGCCCTTCCCCTGGACCCCGCCCCTAACCCCGGCCCGTCCTCGGGTCCCCGGGGAGCGCGGGGCTGTCACCGCGCCCGGGGAGCGCGCGTCCGGCCGCCGCGTTTCCTGCTCCGGCGCGAGGCTCGCGGCGGGAGCCGGCGCCGATTGGAGGGCGCCCAGCCCCGCTGCCCGGCGCTTCTTGATTTCTTCCGTTAGGATCTGGAGGAAAAAAAATCTGGAAAGCCAGATTTAACTTTGCAGCTCTCGGCGTCTGGAGAGTGGAGGAAACTCTCCCAAGAATTTGGCGGGCTGGAAAATGCGTTTGAAGGAGGAGAATCCACACCCACGCTATGAGGCCAAGGCAGTTAGAGTGAGAGGTCAGCTCTACGAGGGGACAGCAAGGGTGAGGTTGTGGGTGGGGAAAGTCCGATTCCAGCCTGAAGTCAGGACCCGGTGCGCTCTGCAGCCTGTGGATCTCTCAGCCACTTCAATAAAGTGGAATCATTCATTTGCCCTTTCATCCAACTTTTTAAAACACTTATTATGTCCCAGGATGATTCTCTTCCCTGAGGGATGCTAATTGGAACAAGACAGTCTTTCCCTTTTACAAGTGTTCTGGTCCAAGACAGACGACTGAGCTGTAGGCACAAGTAGCTCTAACATCCAGACTGAAATTTTTGGGGAACAAGATGGAGTGTACGTAACAGGAGCACAGACAGGAATGCATGAGGAGCACAGCTGTCGCTGTTATGAAGTACAGACTGAGCCTGCTGCCCTGCCTTATCTGCCTTCTCCCCTGGCTCTTCCCCCACGCCCAGCTCCTGTCATTCCAGCTCCGCTTTCCCATTCCTGTGGTCTCAGTTTAGGTGACACTCTCTCTGGAGCCTTCCCTGAAATCCTTCTGTCCTGCCCTCTCAGAGCTGTGGTCTTCAGGACTGAGTGGTCAGCTGTGGTCCAGCTTGATAAATACTCTGGTGGACGTGGGCACAGTTGAGCTGAGAGCCAGGAAGGTGTATCTAAATGAGGTGCTTTTTCTGTACCATGGATCCAGGCGTTTCGTGTGATTGAAAATCTGCAGTTCTTCTCGTCTCCTGAGGGTTTTTAGATTAATATTTGCTCTTACCCCCTGTGCTTGCTGCACAGTGTAGAGTACTTGGTTAGGATTTGTTGGGTCTCATTCTGCCTCTGGAATTAACTTATTCTTTGTTTCTGCAATGCCACCCCTTCTGGGGTTTAATTTTCTCGCCTTTGAGGTTCTTACCTAGGTAAGAACCTTTGCAGTCCTAAACTTTCAATTCTTTCAACCAAATGTAGCAGAGGAAAGTTCTTTTAGTGTCCGTGGTATAAATACTGGAGGTTTTTGAAAATGTAGATTCTAAAGTGAAAGTTCTTTTTTCTTTTCAAAAAGTTTATTTGTGTGGGTGTGTACTTTGTCTCAGTTAAAGACCAGACTCCATGATGGAAACTTAAGCAAGCTTTTGATGGTGTCTTGCATATTCTTCGTCATTATGTCTTACTTGCAACATCTGTACTGTATCACATTGGCTTGATGTTTTCCTTAATGAAGTCGTTGGGTACAGAGCTCTCGTCAGGGGCGTGTCACTGATCTTTTGAGTGTCATGTGAAGTCAGCCAACTGTGGGCTTCTGTCCGTCCCGGGCTCTGACAGAGGTTTTATTCTGGGAAGTCTGAAATGAGAGCTTCGCGAGTGCCTTGAGTAGGTGTTCACGGCTTCGTACGGGGGTTTAAAGCACAGTGTAAAATGATTACTTGCAAACAATTGCATCATACGTTGAATGGTCTATAAGGAAGCTCCACTTGTAAGGAATACAGGAATTAATCCGTCAAAATATGAATCTCCCTTCTAAGTGGTCTGTTGGTGAGATGGGCATTTGGTGTGCCGATCTTCTTTGAGCCACGCGTCTCTGTCTGTGGCGAGCGGCCGCAATTTTGTCTGCTATTCTTATCTGGGTGATCACAGGGATTAAAAATAGAGGATAGCTGTTTGGTCAAGTACTGATGCTACTGAACTACAATTTTTACTTAACGCAGTAGGGTTTTTGCCTTTATTTTGGTTTCCAGTCTTTTCTTAATTTTTTTAAAAATGCTTTGTTACATGTTCCAGTGGTCTGTTTGGTTAGGGATCTTATTTTAGGAGGGGACTTTAGAAACTCAGCTGGATTTTCTTTGTGGTTTTCTTAGATTGTGTTAATGTTTTCAGTGAGACTTCACTAGTTAATGCTTGCTCTGCATCGAGGGTCTTGTTTCATTTGGAGCAGGCCTGACTTTTATAGGGACTAAATGAAAAGGGGTCTTTCATGGGAGGGAATGCCTGGGCATAGGGAAGATAGAGCTTGAATTCTGCATCTCCAAATTGTCCTCTTGCTCTTCACTGAAGGAAGACAGTAAACCTTGCTCTTCCCCGGGGCCCAAACAGAGAGCTTAATTCCTCCGTCACTGCAGTGCCCCTTGGTGTAATGTCATCGGTGTGGTGGCCTAGAGGTTTGATGTGGCTGTTAGCACACCCACACTCTAAAGAACTGGTGGTGCTTTCCTCTTTTTTAAGATTGTGATCTTCTATAAATCACCTTTTTCCTTTGCGTATTATTTACCTGGAACTGGAAGTTCGGAGATAAATTCTTAGACCATGAATCTGAGTTTTTGGTATTAGCGCCCGCTCCCCACCCCTCACCTGTTCCTTATTTTATACATGTCTGTTACTGTAGGCCACCTCAGAGCCTTTTTGGATGTTGACAGGATGTTAATATAAACAGTAGAGTAAAGGTCACTTAGTCCAGTTCCTGTGGACAGGAGACTTGCATTAGTAACTGGCCTGTCAGGGCTCTTGTTAAGTCCGGGCTCCTCTCTGAGCTTCAGTCCCCTCGTCTGTAAGACGGAGTTGTTAGTAATGCCTGTTCTGTGTCGCTCAAGAGATTGTATTGAGGATGAAATGAAATAATGAATGGAATGGAATTTTGTAAGTTGTAAAATAGTATGTTGCCAAGGATTTTTAAAAAATGCTTCATTAGGAATTTAATGTGGGGGCTGGCCCCGTGGCCGAGTGGTTAAGTTCGCGCGCTCCACTGCAGGCGGCCCAGTGTTTCGTTGGTTTGAATCCTGGGCGTAGACATGGCACTGCTCATTAAACCACCTTGAGGTGGCGTCCCACATGCCACAACTAGAAGGACCCACAACTAAGAGTATACAACTATGTACCGGGGGGGGGCTTTGGGGAGAAAAAGGAAAAATAAAATGTTAAAAAAAACAAATTGCACTTTAACAAAAAAAAGAATTTAATGAATCTGGGTTTCTCTTTAAAACTCCAAATGTTTAATATGCAGATGATCCTTAATTTGAGATATGTTAGGCAACTTCTTTTAGGGTTGTTTTCTGTCTTTAGTTAGCCAATAATGTTTGATATTTTAGCATTTGGGGGAAACGTCAAATTCAGGTTTCAGTTACCGTTAAGCGAGATGACTGAATGTGCCTAATTTAGTCTTTAACATCGCTCCAGTTCCGTACGTTCCCGCGCACCGTCCTTTAATGAAGCATAATTTCTCAACATTTCAGTCCCTAAGTGGCCTGTCTTGAGGTTGGGAAAGGCAGGAGGCACTCTGAGGTCAAGGTCAGCAGAGCATTGCCTGTTCACGTCTGAAGTACCCAGCAGGAGCGGGCAGCAAGCACAGGGAACCCAG
>NC_060269.1:151681660-151695535 GCF_021613505.1 Equus quagga | reverse complement strand
ACCCAGCAGGAGCGGGCAGCAAGCACAGGGAACCCAGCTTCAGCACCAGGGACGTTTCTAGCCCTCCTCCCCTCAGGCTACTTGGGAAGCTGTTCGCACAGAGTGTCTCCCATCCACAGGCAGCTCTGCTTTTCCCTTTTTCCCCCTCCTGCCTCTTCCTCCTCTCCACCAGCATCTCCCAGGCCGCTGGCAGTGAGAGGAATACAAAGATGAATGAGATAAAATACAGCTCTGGGCCTCAAAGAATTTGCGTTTTATGCACAGGTGTTGAGTAATACTGTCATAGGTCAACAAACGTTTGTGTAGATGGGTTACCTGCGATGTGCCCAAGTTCCGTGCCAGATGTGGAGTTAGGAAGATGGGCCGCAGTGACTCATCGGTGAAGAGCTGGGGCTCACAGTCCGGCAGGAGGAGCGGACCTGGGTGCAATGGCGGCGCAGTGCGGTCGGCGCCACCGGAGGCATGCAGCGGAGTTTGGGGGGGGCGGGTTGGTGAACACAGTCCAGCATTTCTTCTCCCACAGGCTTCTTAGAGCTTCCAGACGAGACAGGTGTTGGTAGGTGTATGAGTGCAAGGAAGGGTGCTGAATTACCTGAATTTGGAAGTTTATAATTCCTCAAATCTGCGTTTATCAGAACAAGTCTATAATCTGTCTTTTTGGGTGGAGTATGGCCATCCCTGCCTTTTGATTTAAGGAAGCCAGTTGACTCTTGTTGAACTCTGACAATGTGACAGACACTCTGCTGGGTGTTGTCACATGTATCGCTGTGTGAGTTTCCTATGGCTACTGTAACAAATTGCCGCAAACTTAGTGGCTTAAAAAAAACAGATATGTCATCTCACAGTTCTGTAGGTTAGAAGTCTGACTCGAGTCTCATCAGGCCAACAGGTGTCATCAGGGCTGTGTTCCTTACTCTAGACTATGGGGGAGAATCGCTTGCAAGCTCGTTCAGATTGTTGGCCAAATGTAGTTCCCGGCAGTTAGGTCCCTGTTTCCTTGCTGGCTATCAGCTGGGGGCCACCCTCAGCTCCTAGAGGCTGCTTTCTGGTCCTTGCACATAACCCCCGATCCCAGAACTGGCAAGGACCATTGAATCCTGCTCCCGTTCTCTGACTTGCCCTTCTGCTGCATCTCCTACCTGGGGAAAGGTCTTGCTATTAAGGGCCTGTGCAGTTAGACCCACTTAGATAACCCAGGACAATCTCCCTGTCTGAGGTCTGTCGCAGGGTCCCTTTGCCATGTAATGCAGCCTCCTCACAGGTCCCAGGGATTGGGGCATGGACCTCTTTGGGGGCCGTTCTGCCTTCCACAGTTACCCAATCCACTTATGACAACATCTGATGAAGTTATTGTTACCCTCAGTTAACAAATAAATAAAGTAAGGCACCAAAATTTTAAACACATTGGCAGGACCGTTAAGATCTCTATGAAATGACCAAAGCTGTTCTTCTGACTCGCTCTGGAGCTGACGGCAAGACTTCCAGCAGCAAGACCAGTCGGTTAGAGGCAGAGCTCAATTTTGTGTTTTGGAGTATTTAAATGGTCCTCTCTGATTACAGAAGTTTTGCCAGGAAGTCGTTAGGGTAATTCCACTATTAGAAAAAACACCCATGTGGAGAATTTGGGACCTTCCCTTTCCAAGGTTTGTATGAAGGACCCTTTCTTCACGGGGTGAAGAGTGCATGGTTCCATGTCCGTTTCTAGAATGGAAACAGCTGAGTCAACCCAACAGGGACTCGCATTCCTGAGCTTGAGAGAATCTGTTTCAAGGCTAAAGCAAAGCCCAGTAAACAAAGTTTGTACCTTCCCTGGTGTTAGGAATGAGGTGACCTGTGGTCACGGAGACAGCTGGTGATGGTCACCAGGTCCTGAAGGCCAGGCGTGACCTCATTTGATCGTGGAGGCGTTTTAAATAGTTGTTCATTAGGATTTTTTTCCTTTACAATAAATGACAAGTTCTGATTTGAAATAAACTTCCTGAAAGAAACCAGAATCTCTGATCCTAAGGCTTTTAACCCGGCCTTCAGGAATTTATGAACTGCCTGAAACCCTGTGCGAAAGTTCTGCGTCTGTGCCTCTGCGTGTGTTTACTGCGGCAAGGATTTATGGCTTTCCGTTCGTTTTGGGGTTGGATTCCAGAAAGTTTAAGAACACACTGCTTTATATGATATTCTTGCTGGTCAAGTATCAGATTTTGTTTAAAAATTAAATACCCGTTTTTAAGAAAGTTATACAGGCGCATAGTTTTAAGAGTCAAAAGTTCTACAAAGCTTAGAACAAAAAACCAGCAATTACCTACCCCACCCTTCTCCACCCTGATTCCTGCTCCCCGGAGGCCACCCCTTGTCATGTTTTAGCTATTTCTTCCAGATTTTGTGTGTGAGAGACAGCCTACTAGGAAGAAGATGGTTTGGGTCCCTTATCCTGTGCCCTCCCCCACCGCCCGCTTTCTCCCTGTGCTCTCAGGATACTTACGTTAAAGGTTTTGGTTAAATATTCAGCAGTACTTAGGACGATTATGGAAATATGATTCACAGCTGAGATATTTAGTTATTTTGATTACATTTCCTTTCTTTCATAGTTTTTTCTTTTTCCTTGAGTTGATAATTGCCCTGCGTTGTTTTGCTTGGTTTTCTTTATATCTGTCCTCTGGTTGGCACCCCTCACCCCCCATTACATTCACACACATCAGGGAATCATCCATTTCATCCTTTTATTAGGATAATTCTTCCCCCACTTCTCGTTCTGCCTGCTTTCCTCTAAATTGGTTGCTTTCTAGGCCGGCTCCCATCTTCCTCTTAGATCGTCCGTTTCACCCTGAGAGTTCCTTTCGCCTCTTTCCTGGGTAAGATGCCTCCTTTTTAACTTTTTTTCTCTTTGGTTGAGCATGTTCACCAGTAGCTTTCTAAGAAATAATTATTTTGCGATCTTGTATAATGTTTGAATATTTTACTCTCATTTAATTGATAGTTTGGCTAAGTATGGAACTCTGGATTAGAAAGCACTTTCCTGCAGAATTTTGAAGACACTGCTCAGTTACTTCAAACTTCGAATGTGACGGTCGGTCAATGTGTCCAAAGCTACTCCTTGTGTGCGACCTGCGTTTTCCTCTACTTAATGTTTTAGGCTCTTCTTGCTTGCCTGGGGTTCGGAAAGTTTGTGCTGGTGGTCCATGATGTGGGTCTTGTTTTCGTTCATTGTTCTGGGCACTTGGTGGGCCTGTTCCCTCTGTAGACGCCTGTCCTCTGTTCTGAGCAGGAGTTCTCCTAAATGTCTTCTGTTTGCTTCTATTTCATTCCTTTGTCTTTTTGTTTTCCTTTTTGGGAGATTTCTTCAACTTTTTCTCTAAACCCTACTTTGAATTTTTTATTGCTGTAATTTTTTTAAATTTCAAGAACTCCTTTATAGTTCCTGAAAATATATTTTTTCAAATGCCATCCTTTCTTGTTTCAAAGATGTGGTCAGATGTGGTTTTATTGCGCTCCCTATCTTGGAGGAAAGGTTTATTTATTTACTTATTTTTTTGCTGAGGAAGATGCACTCTGAGCTAACATCCGTGCCAGTCTTCCTCTATTTTGTATGTGGGTCACTGCCACAGCATGGCCACCTGCATGTGGTGTAGGTCCGCACCTGGGAACCAAACCCGGGCCACGAAAGCAGAGCACACTGAACTTAACCACTGGGCCACGGGGCCAGCCCCCAGGAAAGGTTTATTTTTTAATGGCTTTTTGGCTTGACTATCTAATAAAGCCTGAAGTATCTGATAGTGCCTTCATGACACCACTAATGTGAAAGGAAAATTACCTTTCAACCCATGATCCGTTCTCTAGTATAGAAAAAAAGACAACTTTCCGTCTTTGTGGGTATCAGAAGATAGCCTTTGTGTGTCCTGAACACCTCTGTTTAGAACATTTCTTTTCCATCCATAGTCACGTTGTAGCTAAATTTCGCCCTCTCCTTTGCACACTGAAGCTTGTCCGTCCGGCGTTCTGGGCGGTGCTGCCGTCGGCCAGTTCAGAGTTTGGAAATTCTTCCTTTGCCAGCACGCTCGTAGGTGATGGTGCTGTGCAGTGTTGCTGGAGGCAGGAGCATTGAGAAAGCTCCTTTTTTGGGTCATTTTTTAATCATAAAAATGGTTAAGAAAGGAAATAGAAGTGGTGATGATGACGGATTCTTGTTCTGGACGTTAGATAATGGGTGACAAACCCCGGGTATTTTTAAGCCCCGTGGGTGGAGCTAGGTGTGGGGGCTGACCTCCTGTGTGGAACTTGCTGTCAGAAGTGGTTTGTAGGGGCTGGCCCCGTGGCCGAGTGGTTAAGTTTGTGCGCTCTGCTGCAGGCGGCCCAGGGTTTCGCTGGTTTGAATCCTGGGTGCGGACATGGCACTGCTCATCAAACCATGCTGAGGCAGTGTCCCACATGCCACAACTAGAAGGACCCACAACAAAGAACATACAACTATGTATCGGGGGCCTTTGGGGAGAAAAAGGAAAAAAAATAAAATCTTTAAAAAAAGAAGTGGTTTGTAGAAAGGGCTTCCTGGGTGCAGGACACAGTGCCTCCTAGGGGCTGTTTGACGAGATTTGCAACAGGTGTCTCAAGAGGAAAGAGGGAGACGTGAAAATCGTTCTGGAGCCGTACATTTGAATGACTTTTGAAACCTGTAGAGGGTTTTCTCAAACCTTCACAGCATACGTTTCTTTGTTACTTTAACGCTCAGATGTGGAGACACAGGGAAAGTGACGAGCAGGGTGAATCTGGAGGACACGTGGCATGATGTTTTCCTTCAAGTCCCCTCCTCCCACTTAATTCATATTTGCGTATTGGGATGTCGGAAGTTACTTGAGATTTTTCTCCCGATGGGTTAATTACTTGAATTTCCTGTTCTTGAAGAATGATCCTCTGGCTTGGTTTCTTCAGGCTGCTATAACGGAAGACCATAGCCTGGGTGGCTCATAAACAACAGAAATGTATTTCTCTCAGCTCTGGAGGCTAGAAGTCTGGGATCAGGCACTGGCAGGGTCAGTGGGCCTCTCCCTGGTTCAAGGATGGCTGTCTTCTTGCTGTGTCCTCACATGGTGGAAGGGACAAGGGAGTCCTCAGGGGTCTCTCATAAGGGCACTGATCCCATTTATGGGGGTTTCACCCTCAGGACCTAGTCACCTCCCAAAGGCCCCACCTCCTCGTACTGTCACATCGGGGACTAGGTTTCAACATGTGTGTTTTGAGGGGACGCAAACATTCAGTCTGTGGGACCCTTTAAGAAGTTCAGATGTGCTGTGTCTTTATGATAAGGGAGACTAAACGGTTCGAAAAGAAGACGATAGTGTGAATGTTAAAGTCTCAGAGTTTTCTGTCACACCACCGTCACCGTCATCATCGGCACTGCTTGTCGAGGGCCGAGTACTTGCCGTGTCCCAGGCGCTGTGCCAGACACTTTCCGTCTCTCTCTCTTTTGATCGTTTCAGCAACTCCGTGGAGTTGGTAATGTCCCCATTTTGCAGGTGACAGAATGAGATGAAAGACTCCTGGTGACGATAGTTAATAATACTGTATTGTGTATTTGAAAGTTGCTAAGAGAGTAGATCCTCAAAGTTCCCATGACAAGAAAAACACTTTGTGTCTAGATGTGGTGATGGATGTTGACTAGACTCATTGTGGTGATCGTGTCACAGTGTGTACATGCATCAAATCATTACGTACTAGAAATATGTTGTATGTCAATTATGTCTCAATTTTAAAAAGTGAGATGGAGAAACATTGCGTAACTTCTCAAGATCACATAGTGAGAGGAATTCAAACCCTACCTGCAAAGCCTGAGCTGCTAGGTGACTAGCCTGCTGCGTGGCCTCTTTATTTGTTAGAACTTTCTGGTGTCTTGATGCCCAAGAACTGCTTTGATGGGGCTTTCCACGGCACAGCTGCGAACAGGGCCAGCAATCCTGATGGGCAGCGCAGTCGCTGCTCCAGCTGTTGACCTGCGGGGTGCTCCTTGTAGTGCTGGCCGGTCTTCAGTGTCTGTCCCCTCCTGCCTGCACGCACGCCTTCGTTCAGTAGTTGTCCAGGGCCTCATCTGCACGTGTGGAGGAGTCCCAGCCCGGGGGGTGCTGAGGGCACACGCAGTGAGGGAGGCGGGTGTGGATGCTGTTGACTGTGTAGGCTTTGACAGGTGCCATTAGGGAGGCCTGAACACAATGCATCAGGACTTCAGAGGGAGAGTGTGCTTCTGAAAGAGAGCGGGGAGGCACCCTGGAGGTGGTGGCTCTGGGCCGGCCTCTGGAGGAGGAGTTGCATTTCCACGTGGACTTGGGCTGCCGAGGCTCTCTCGGCTCTCAGAGGATCCCAGCCAGCCCGTCTCCCTGGGACGGCTTTGCCTGAATTCTCTTTATTTTTCAGTGCTGTGCCATGAGTTGTCGTCAAGGAGTCCTCTGTCTGTCATTCATGTCTGCAAGTCCTGTGTCTGGTCATCGGTGTCTGGCAGATGGAGCATCCTGGGCTGTGAGTGAAGAGCCGTGTCTGTGGCTCGTGGGGCTTGGTCAGGCGTGGTGCAGAGAAGCGGTACCCGGTGGTGCCTGCATGGCTCCGGCTGCGCGCGCGGGCTGGAGGGTGGGAAGAGGCTGGGCACAGAGTGGGGGACTTTGCGCCTGGACAGACACGCAGAGTCCTTAGTCCGGTCCCTGCATGAAATAACCTCCCAGAACAAAAGGGCTTTTACTGACTCCCACCCCGCCTCCTCCTGGGGACTGAACCATCCTTCGTGCCACAGTGGAAGGCATTTCTCAAGCCTCTGAAATACTGGTGGTCCACCAGCTGTCCATCGAGCCTTCGGGGGAGCAGCCCAGTGTGCTGCCAGAGACGCAGGGCCTGCCAGACCTGGACTGGCCTTCTGGCTCTGCCGCTCTGCTTTAGCACTGTGGAATCCTGGGCGAGTCATTTAACTTCCTCTGCGTTTCTTATATAAAATGGGAAATATTATACCTGTTTTGTAAAGGTAAACAGGTGACCAAGAGAATAAAAGAAGTGCTCTGTGTGTCAGGCTTACAGTGAGCACTGCGTGAAAGCACACTGGTTGGCGTGATTGATGGTAACACGGCTTTTACTTGGGGAGAAGCTGGTGAAGTTGTCACCTAGCCTGGCTGCTTGTGCTGGAAGCGGATCGAAGAGCGTAGGAGTGGTGGCTCGAGGGGCGCTCTGCGGAGGGAAGGGGCGGGATTTGTTATTACCGAGTAGGTGGAATTTGGGTCATTTGTTTATAACCAGATGCCACTTTATCTCAGGACTCTCTGAGTCATGTAAAAGAGAGCTCGGGTGACTGTGCTGGAGTGGGATGGGTGGCAGTTTAAATTCAGCTAAAGCTGCTGGTTGAAAGTACGTTGATATTATGTGGAAGCCTTGGACCGTGAAGCAGAACCGAACCCAGATTCTGGCTCTGTAACTTGAAGTGTGATGTAGTATATAAAGGCAGGGAGGTGTAACTTAAAAATCTTTACTGTTATCGTAAGGAAAGGATTGAGGTGTCTGCATTGGTTTGTATGTTATAGTTCATTTAAAATGCTCCTGAAGGAGGGGCCGGCCCAGTGGTGCAGTGTTTAGGTGTGCACATTCCGCTTCTCGGCGGCCTGGGGTTCACCGGTTTGGGTCCCGGGTGCGGACGTGGCACCGCTTGGCAAAGCCATGCTGTGGCAGGCGTCCCACATATAAATTAGAGAAAGATGGCCACAGATGTTAGTGCAGAGCCAGGCTTCCTCAGAAAAAAGAGGCATTGGCAGCAGTTAGCTCAGGGCTAATCTTCCTCAAAAGAAAAAAAAAATGATCCTGAAGAATTTAGACTGGAAGACAACCTTTGGTGTTTGCTGAGGAAGATTGGCCCTGAGCTAACATCTGTGCCAATCTTCCTCTGCTTTGTATGTGTGTCACTACCACAGCTTGGCTGCTGACAAGTAGTGTTGGTCTGTGCCCAGGAACCGACCCCGGGCCACCAAAGCAGAGCATGCTGAACTTAACCCCTAGGCCACAGGCTGGCCCTGGAAGAAGACTTCGATTTCTGTAATTTCTGTGACTTTACCTTCCTGGAACAAGTGCATGATTTGAAGGTTTTTGAGTCTCATTGTCCAGCTACCTGTTTTGGAGCAAATTTATATATACATGCTTATTTAAATATTTTGCATGATTTAGAAATGTAAGTGTAGAGCAAAAGCTGAAGGTCGCCTCTCCTTCTCTAGAGGGAACCATTGTTAGTAGTTAAGCATGTGGTCTGGACGTTTTTTGTGCATCCTACATATAATTCGCCTGTACGTATATATTTAATAATATCTAACATTTATACATTTAGTCAACACATTTATTGAACTCCCCCTTTGTGCCAAATCATTTTGTTTGTAGAGCAGTTCTATTATTGTGGCCATTTTACAGTGAGCTAACTGAGGAACAGAGAGGTTGGGGGCCTTGTCCAACATCGCACAGCCAGTAAATATTGCAGTTAGGGTAGGAGCCCAGGCAGTCTAGCCCCAGAGCTCTTAGCACTTATTCTGGATTGCGTATCGAAACCTCATGACTGCCTTGCAAACCAAGCCTCCAACAAGAGTTCACTTGATATTTGTCAGAATAGTATACATGAGGTTTCCTTAAACCTAAATCTTGGACTTGTTGGTGGCCAGGCCCTCTTGAGGGCTGAATGGAGAGAGCGACTCTCCCGGCTGATCTAGCTACTTGGAATGGAAGTAGGAGAGAATAACTTTGTCGGGAAAAAAGGCCAAGATGCCTGGGCTTGCTCTAACTCTGAGGGAAGAGGCCCTACAGCTGCCTGTGACGAGGCCACCTGCATGGGGGGGGAGAAGGAAGGGCTTTACCTGTGCTGGGTGACGTAGGCTGCAAAAATGAAACGCTGGACCGTCCGCGTGCTGGAGGGCTGCCCGCTCCCTTCCGCTCTCCTGGAGTAATCGTGTTGGAGCGTTCCCCCCTGGGGGCTGCCGGTGCAGCGTCTGACCCAGCCAGGGTGGGGCAGGTGTGTGTCTGACCCTGTCTGGATGCAGGTCACACAATCACAGCCAGCCCAAATGTTCCCATACAGCTCTTTTTTTTGGACCAAAGTTCAGTTTGACTCATAGGTACCTTTTCTGCTTATAACAGTGCTACACATTAAAGTCATGTTTTTGGTGGTGAAGAGGATTTAAGAGTGAGGTAATGCGGCACATCTCAGTCTGCTGAAAACAGAAGTGTGGGGTGGTGTAGAAAAGCGACTTCCTGATTATGGGTCATTTAATGTGCGAGTGAGAAGCCACCCCTAGCTGAGTTGAAAAGTGGAAACAGATCTTGTCAGTCTGGATGCCGTGGCATCTCATGTGGATCAGAGGTGCCCGGGTGCCGGCCATCAGCCTTTTCCCCAGCGCCGTCGTCTCCCTGGAGGAGGGGCCAGGAGGAAGGGTCTCACAGCTGTTGAGCACCCCGTGTTGGTTGGCTGCTTTCCATGTACCATCCTGGAGTAAATATTGTTATTGAAGATGAAGAGGGGGCTTAGAGAGATGGAGAAGGTTGCTCAAGGTCACTCACTTGTGAGTGAAAACATGAAATGCGCGATGAACCCTGGGGTTTGACTCCAAGCCCTTGATCTCTCCTTCATCCTCGGTTACTTCCCTGGACGATGGGGGGAGACTGAGAACCCAGATGAGCGGGGCTTTGTGGACGAGGCCTCGGGGACACGGGGCTCTCTCCACATGTGGAATCTGCTGCGCTGGGCTTCTGAATTACAGACGGACCTTCAGGAGAGCAGGCCCTGGTTTAGGACTTTTCTTTGTGGAAATAGACAGACCCCCCCCCCCCCCCGCCCCCCCAACCCCAGAAGGCAGAGACTGTTGACTCGGCACTGCTGGAGCAGGGCCTCGGCCACTGTCTCCTGCGTTTGGCAGAGACTCAGAGGCGGACAGAAGAGTGGGTGTACTTCAAAGAGGAGGAAAGGGGGCTCAGGGGGCCCCTGACGGGGGCTGGGGGCCAGGAGGGGGCGTCCCAGGTGACTGTGAGGGGGCAGGTTTGGCTCTGTCGGGTTGATGGCCAGTTGGAAGCAGGGACAAACATTAGGGATGCTGTTAGTTACTGATCAAGCCCTGGCCTGTTGGTACACGCTGTTCCACGACACCCCCTGTTGCCCACACAGTACAGGTGGACATCCTTTCATGATGATACATCCAGATCTAATAGACGCCTTTGCCCTTGCACTGCTGGGTACTGATGGTACCAGGTACTGGTATAGTGCTGTAGGTGCTGGTACCGCTAACGATTACTGACATTTCCTGAGCATTTGCCGAGTGCCAGGTTCTGTGTGCTAAAGCTCCTCGGGTAAATTGGTCTTAGGATTTTTCTCAACCCTATGGGTGAATTCTGTTAGTCTAGCATTTTGCAATGATAGCTGCTGGCTCAAGCTCATGGCATCATTTCCAAGAGAGAGAACACATTTAAAATAATTAAGGTAATTTACATTCACTCATTTCAGGAAATATTTATCGAATGCATTCTGTGTTGGGTGCTGCCCTGGAAGCTGTTCCTGAAACCATGTTTGGAATGGGGTAAAGGGCCGTGGTCCACAGGCCCTGGGCCCCGCTTGTGCAGGGAGGGAGGGGCCCCGTGGGGGAAGGGGACGCAGTGAGGAGGTCGTTGGACAGTCCTTGCCATATCCATTTAGCCACATCTGGCCCTCGGTCCAGTTCTTGTACGTACACTTTTAAGAGTTATTTGGTTTTGATTTTTATTATGGCTCCCCTGAGACTGAGCGACCGTTATTTCAAATCGCCTGAGTCATGGCCTCGAAGGTCGGTGCTAACGCCCCTCCAGTTGGCGTGCTGTCACCTCACAGCTTCTCTGGGAGGGCAGTCACCCAGGGGCTAGAGGGCTTTGCCTACAAGCCGCTAAGTGGGTTTCTCTTCGTAAGTGGATTTGATGCTGGTGACGGTGGAGACTTTCCTGCTGTCTCCCACTTGGAAGAAAAATGTTCACTCGTCTTTGGGGGTTGTTGAGGGCCTCTGGGACCAGAGCAGGGCCCAGCAGTTTGTCGGTTGATACACATGTTATGCAAGTGCAGTCAGAAAGCTTTGTGAAATGTGGAAGAAATAGCCCAGAGTGCAGTGGAGCTGAGGCAAGAGGTCGTCCGTCGCTGGGTTATAAATGTCTGCGGTCCGCAGACTTGTACACAACGGCATTGGGTTTCTGCTATATGCTTTCTCTGCTATTTTGGCTAGGTTTATTTGGGTGTCTCCTGTACAGAAGGCATGACATCAGCTTTTGCCACCAAGTATTTATAGCAGCTGGTACCTCCTATGTGGGTCCCTTTTTGTGCTGTGGTTTCTTTAAGGAAATTGTAGCTCTCCTACCCAAAGCAGGCCACCCGTTCAAGGTGTTAGGGTCTCAGAACACCTTGGGAGACAGTGTTCCGAGTAGAGGAAACCAGCTGAGAGGAAGCTCCGTCTCCGTTTGGTGGTGTCTGGTGACTGCCCAGAGAAGGCCCACCCAGCGCTGTCCACTGTCCTGGTATTTGTGATGCGCTAAACCCTTCTCCCTCCTCTTTCTGCTACAGATGGTCTGGTTACAAAATGGGCTCTTAACTCCTGGAGGTGAGGAAGCTGAGCTTGGGTTGCAGGGCCACACTGTAGCCAGCCTTTCACAACTTTGTTATTGACCCTAGACTTTTATCTGAACTAAGCTGTCCTGCCTTCAGTGAATGCGAACCATTTGAATGTTTAAATTTCAGCCTTGCATTTTACAATACAGAGAAGTAACACTTTAGGTTAGCTTTAGATACAAACATCGATTATCCAATTGCAGGGTTTTACAATGTGTCGACAAAAATAATCCATAACCAATCTATAAATGAAAATTGGGGTGAGTTTATTCTGAGCTAAAATGTGAGGACCTTGGCCCGGGGCCTTCCTTCCCGAAGGAAGAAAGGGCGCCAAAGAAGTGGGGTGCACAGAGTGGTTATATACCCCCAAACAGGATGTTTCACATAGGATTGAAATGTCCTTTTACAATAGTCGCGAGACTGCTCTGTCGGCACAGCGAGTGATGGACACAGCAGGTAATCGGCTGTCTCGGTGAACAGCAGGGTGGCAGGTCTGTTGTCTCGAGCTGGGTGGTCACAGGTGAGCTGGGTGGTCAAAGGTGAGCACAGCAATCAGTTCCTAGCCTAAGGAAAGATGCTAATCTCTAAGGAAATGCCAATATGGGGGAAGTTGCACCTTTTTCTTAAGGCCATTTGTTCTTGCCTTAGGAAATGTTTAAAGCAGATATACAAGGCATGCTCAATGGCCACGTCAGGCCCTTTTGGGAAAAAAAGCAAAGTCAGGCCGAATTAGGTTTACACCAAATGGCTTCCTCATGTACTCCAATATATCCTATTTCTTGCTATTTCTGTTTGTCAAATGATAACCTTTTTTACCACAATAAATGGGAAATAAAACCCTAGTTGACAGACACACGTGCCAATTGTTTTTCTTATTATGCATTTTTAGTTGTTCAGGCTCTATTTGTGATACTCATGTAAACAGTATCTGATATCATAGGTAGAAATCAGAATTTTAAGGTAAGAATATTTATAGCTAGGTTTTTCAAACTTTCAAACTGGACGTTTTTACATTGTCTGGTTTATAATTGGAATTAAAGATTCACAAAACAATGCTTGCCTTTAAGATGGGTGGTGTACTAGCGTATTTTTCATTCCATTAAAAAATGGAGCTGGTTTCCTGGAGCAATTAGACATCCGTAAGCAAAACAATGAAACCTTGACCTAAAATCTCACACCTCGTATAAAAATTAGCTCAAAATGGATCACAGACTTAAATGTAAAATGTGAAACTATAAAACTTTGAGAAGAAAACAGGAAATCTTCCAGATTTAAGGGTAAGCAAAGAGTTCTTTCTTAGGCTCCACACTGAAAGCATACTCTGTAAAAGGAAAAACTGATCAATTGGACTTTATCAAAATTAAAAACTTTTGCTTTCCTAAAGACTCTGTTAAGAGGATGAAAAGATAAGCTACAGGCAGGGAGAAAATATTTACAAGCCACGTATATGATAAAGGACCAGTATCTAGAATATATAAAAAACTCACACAGTGAAATAGTAATTCAACACTAAAACAAACAATCCAATTAGAAAATGGGCAGAAGACATGAAGATGTGTTTCATCAAAGAGGATGTTCAGATGGCAGATAAGCAGGTGAAACGATGTTCAACGTCATGAGCCATCAGGGAGATGCAAATTAAACCCCCAATGAGGGATCACTGCACACCTATGAGAATGGCTGACATGAAAAATAGGGACACCGTTGATGAGGATTATTTTGGGCTGGTTACTTTTGAAAACTGCAGACAGGAAAGAGGCTCTGAAAAGTGGAATTTACTGGCCCTTTGATGAGAGACCTTTGCATCTGTGGAGGAAGTCTCCATCTGTGGGTGTCTCCCTCCGCACCAGGAGGAAGGGGCTGACCTTATCTCTGGAAACTCTTGATGGGGAGACAAGGATTAAGTCTGCATAGTGACCTCACTCTTGTTCACTGTGCTTGTCTGGTGGCCTCATGCAACTGACCCCCCACATCCTCGTTTGTCTTTAGTTGAAGATAATATTTAAGGTGGTGGCTTCAGCCATTTACTTTATCTACTCTGATTCTTATCTAAAGTTATAGGACCATCCAATAACCAGACCCCACCTGCACTGATACCATTTTAATGACTTTTTTTTTTACATATTCTTTCCTTTGTCTTGTAAAGAGATAACTCACATACCTATGCCTTAAATTTAGCCCAACCCTCAACCCATGTTTGCAGCTCTTCACTGCCCGCAGGTCCTGTCCCATGCCTGCAGCTCTTCACTGCCCAGGGGTCCTGTCCC
>NC_060269.1:151679870-151681650 GCF_021613505.1 Equus quagga | reverse complement strand
CTCTTCCTGCCCACGGGTCCTGTCCCCATGCTGCAGCTCTTCCTGCCATGGGTCCTGTCCCCACGCCTGCAGCTCTTCCTGCCCATGGGTCCTGTCCCCATGCCTACAGCTCTTTACTGCCCATGCGTCCTGTCCCCATGCTATTCCACACTATTCTCTGAATAAAAGAGCACTACTACCAGACCTTGAGAGTCCAAGAAATCTTTCTTCTGACTCCCCTCTCACCGAGCCCGCATGAACCATCAAAAGCTGGCGAGGAGGCAGGGAACCTGGATCCTTCATGCGTGCTGGTGGGAAGGGAAAATGGTACAGCCACTCTAGAAAACAGTTTGGCAATTTTTAAAAAAATGAAACGTGCAACCACCATGGGACTCTGCAGTTGCACCCCTGGGTAGGTTCATCCGGAGAAATGACAGCTTGTGCTCACACACAAACCTGTGCACAACATTCATGGCAGCTGTCTTCACGATAGCCAGAAACCGGAAACAACCCGGATGCCCTTCCAGGGGTGAGCGGTTCAACACGCTGCGGTCCATCTGTGCCCTGGATCCCACTCTGCAAGGACGAGGAGCAGATCGCTGACACAGCCGCGACCTGGGGGACTCTCGTGAATCGTCTGATCGCAGCCGCTCCCTACTGTCTGAGTCCCTTGATGGGACAGCCTGCAAATGATGCATTTATAGACGTGGATTTATAGATTGGTGGGCCTGGGAGGAGGCAGGAGGGAAGAGGGAGTGACCATGAAAGGGCAGCATGAGGAGCTAGTACAGAGAGATCCATGTACTCTTGACCCACTTTCTCCCAGTGGTGGTGTCTCGCAAAACCAGAGTACAGTATCCCACCAGGATATTGACGTTGAGATACTCAACGTACAGAACATTTCCATCACCTTCTCAAATAAGTGTATGCTTTCTGTTAGACATTCTATTACTTGTCTCTAGATGGTCCAAGGACTAGAGAGACAAAGCTGCTCTCTATTTCTCAGAAGGTAAGACTCCCTGGAGGGACCATGTGGGATGTTGGCAACAGTATTGGTTCTAGAATCAAGAGGCCTCAGGTCCTGGTTCTAATACCAGCTGGATATCTTTGGAAAAGTCACTTAATTTCTCTGAGTTTTGGTTTCATTATCTAAAAAGTGGGTATAATGAAACACACTCAGCATGGCACACAGGGTTGCCGGGAGGAGCAGATGAGCTGTGTGTGGAAATGCTCGGCAGTCTGTGGAGCGTGACATGCATGTGAGGAGCGACGCTGTGTAAACAGCATTTCTGGAATGACTGGATGAAACTCTTTGAAGGTGCTGCCTTCTGCCACCAGTGTGTGCCTGTGGTATATCCTGTGGTGGGGCGAGGCCGGGTACCACTCACAGTCTGTTTACTGCGGAGTTAGAGATGTGATGCGCGGTCGGTGAGCAGAGGAGTCGAAAGAAAGATTTCTTGGACTCTCAAGATCTGGCAGTAGTGCTCTTTTATTTAGAGAATAGTGTGGAATAGCATGGGGACAGGACCCATGGGCAGTGAAGAGCTGCTGCAAACATGGGTGGAGAGTAAGGCTAAATTTAAGGCATAGGTATGTGAGTTATCTCTTTACAAGACAAAGGAAAGAATATGTAAAAAGAGTTGTTAAAATGTTATCAGTGCAGGTGGGGTCTGGTTATTGGGTGGTCCTATAACTTTTAGATAAGAATCAAACCCGGTTAAGTAAATGGCAGAAGCCACTGCTTAAATATTATCTTCAGCTAAAGACAAAGGAGGATGTTGGTGGGGGGGGGGGGGGGGGG
>NC_060269.1:151597146-151679770 GCF_021613505.1 Equus quagga | reverse complement strand
GACAGTAACCAACTTAAGTCCTTGCCGTCCCCATTAAGAGTTTCCAGAGATAAGGCCATCCCGCCTTCCTCCTCGTGCAGAGGGAGACACCCCCCACAGATGGAGACTTCCTTCACAAATGCACACGTCTCTGAAAGGGCAAGCAAATTCCAGTCCTCCAAGCCTGCTTCTCATCTGCAGTTTTAAAATTAACCAGTCTAAAATCCTTATCAGTGGGGCAAGGCCAGTTACCACTCACAGTCTGTTTACAGCAGAGTTAGAGATGCTGAGGGGCCACCCTCCCCCACCTTCGCCTCAGAGGGAGGAGGCCTGTTCTTGCCTATGTTTGGTGGCGTGGTCTCAGTGCTGTAGGGTGGGGATGCGCAGGGAGCCACGGGGAAGAAAGCCGCCCTCACGGCCAGCTCCT
Organism: Equus quagga; assembly: GCF_021613505.1. Classification (NCBI taxonomy): domain Eukaryota; kingdom Metazoa; phylum Chordata; class Mammalia; order Perissodactyla; family Equidae; genus Equus; species Equus quagga. The sequence continues at coordinate 151,679,364 of NC_060269.1, read as the reverse complement.
CAGTCTGTACTCCTGCAGGAGGCACCCAGGGGAGTCATTCTGTGGGGACTTGCCAAGGTCTTTCTTAACCCATCTGCTCACAGAAGTGACCAGCATAACAAGCACAAGGTGTGTTAGGGACAGATGGACTGCATCCGTCCAGTACATTGATGGCTTTTGTGGTCGCAGGACAGCCCTTGCTGCAGCTGCCAGAACACGATAGCTTTCTGGGGAATGCCAGGTCAGCCGTGGGACTGGCACAGTGAGAGGAGGAGAGTCTCCCCCGCTGCCAGGTCAGGGAGTGACTGCTGAAGGAGATGCGGAGGGACGCAGGCAGTGGGGTCCCTCAGATGCCTTTCTCAACCTCTCTAGGCTGCAGGTGTTTTCATCTGCGACATAGTGACCTACAGCAAAGGGTTTCCATGAGGGTTAGGTAAGACAACCCAATGGGATGTGGCAGCCTAGGAGGCTGCAGTAAACAAGGCTTGAAACTGGCGGACTGAGGAGTGTCGAAGGTGCTTCAGACATTTGCGGAGTGATGAGTGAATGAATGACCGTCTGCAGCCTCGCTTTGGTTGCGTCCCTCAGCTGTTGTGAACGGAGTTAGCGTGTGTGCGTCCTGCTCTCCCGGTCTGCTCGGCATGGTGATTTCCCAGCCCTCTACTTCCACTTTAGGATTCTGGAGAATTCTCTGCTTCCACTTTAGGGTTCTGGAGAATGGGAAGAGGGCACTTCAGTTGCTTTCCTGGCTGATGGCAGCAATTCCTTTTGCTTGCTGTCAGACCCTGGAGCGTGAAGTAACACCTGTATTTTATACTCTACCCTCTCATTAAACTGTTAGGCAGTTGAAGAGCAGAGAGGGAAAAGACTGCCCTGAGGCGACACTGCTCATGGCCTTGGGCAGGACTGGGGTCCCAGCCCCGACTCTCAGCAGAGCTCGGTTTTCTGTTTCCATCCTTGCTGAAACAGTGCATCTGAAATGGAGCTGTGCGCCTCTCTTGAGGGGAGGGTGCACTTTAAGTGTGGCGAGTGGCCAGGGCCTGACTTTTTCTCTCCTGCAGACTTTTCCCCGGGCAGCTGACCAGGACGATGAAGGAAGTTGTTTTGTATGTAAACTCAGACAAGAGTATTTTTTCACCTGGGAGTTTATTTGGTTTGGACTGGGGTAAACCTCTGACGTTAGTTGCTTTATCCTAAAAGCAGAGAGAACTGTAAACACACTTCTGGGGGTGGAGGCTGACTGGTCCTACTCGGCTGGATTCCTGTGCTTAGTCTCCCAGTGCGGATTTGGTGAATGGCACCCAAGTGTGCGAGCACTGGAACAGTGGTTCGCACCCCTGGCTGCGTCGGGGGGCTTTGAGAAGAGCGTGTGCGTTCACTCCACACCGCCTGAAACAGAAGCTCCTGGGATGGACCCTGGGCCTCTCTGCGTTTGAGAAGGTCCCAGTGATTCTGATGGGCAATGAGGGTTGAGGACCACTGTCCAGGGTGAGTGGGAGTTCCAGGTAACGGGAGTGTCTTCTGCTTTCGTCCTCTGAGAGTGGCTCTGGGTGCTGTTTGATTCGAGAATGCTGTGCAGACAGTTGTGGAAATTACATTCATGCCACCTCCTGCTCATAACTACTGGGACTGTATTTACCCATCGTTCAGTTTATTCTGATGTCTCCCCATCCTACTTTTTCTTCATGGAATAGCTATTTGACAGTTACTAATGCAGAACCACAGTAAGCGTCGTTTGATTGGCAGGGCGCGCTCCTGGGTGTGAAGTGCTCTGTGGGCATTTATTGCGCCCTCGTTTGTACCAACACTGTGACCGACGGCGTATAAACCTGACCTCTCTAAGCAAGGGCTGGGGAGTTGGGCTGCCAAGATTTTAGCCACTAGCAGTGCAATTTTGGACAAGCTTTTAACTTGTCTAAACCTCACTTTCTTCGTCTCTCAAATGGGATGACGGAGCCATTTCCATCTCACAGGGTTGTTCTGAGGTTTAAATCCAATACGTATATGAAGGCGTAACTTAGCGCCTCTTCCTAGCGCGTGGTAGGTGCTCAGTGAAGTTGCCATTGCTATGTCATCATCATGATTTTTAATGTAAATATTGAGAGCTAATAAATTTGTCTAAGATCATCCTTAGCCCTTGAACCAGAGATTGCTTTGGTTTTAACGAGTAGGGTTAATTCACCTCTTAAATATGGGCCTCCTGAGTACCTTGAATTTCACATGGGTGTAGCCAGGGGGTTTCATAATCGGCTCATTGCCCCTCAAAGCTGATTTTAATCTGTGTGAATGAACAGTCCTGGAGCTTTCTTTCTTTCCTTGTCTTCTTTTCCTGAGTGCTGCTCTCCGGGGACTTCTGGCACTGAGGGGGTCGCTTCATTGCAGCTGCATTCGCAGTCCTAGAGGGTGGGATCTTACACTGGGAGATTAATTGTGTCGTTTGTGTCGTAGCGATCTAGCCAGAGTGAGGTGCTTCCCATGGCAGCCTCTGCTCTTTCTTCTTCGCTCTGTCAGTAGTCTGATATATATTCTTTTCCTCTGTTTCCCATTAGACTCTAGGTTCTGTTTGAGCAAGGACTCTCGTTCTTGTCGCTGCCCGTCCTCTGCACTCAGCGATGTCTAGCGTGTATCAGATGCTCACTGGCTATTTAGCGCATGGTAATCTAGCAGAACCCAGGGTAAATCCACAGTTAAGATTTCAGCTGTGTGGTACGAAATCCACATTGACAAAACTTAGTCAATTGATTTTTGTTGATGCAAGTTTAAAATGTTCTATAGCTAACTTAGTTCAGTAATCGTTTATTGAGTGTCTTATAGGCTAGGCATTGGGGGTAGAAAGATGACAATATCTGATCCGTGCCCTCGTGAACATGCAGTCCAGCGGGGTGGACAGGCACACGGACGCATGCCGTGCTGTCAGTCTGGTGAGGGTTAGGGTGACGCGCTGGGTCCCCTTTGTGCACTCGGAGCGCAGAGCAGAGTCTGTGCTTCCTGAACCTCGGCAACAAGTCAAACAATCGAAATGACTCGTTACGCCCTCACGCTTGTGTTTTCTAGGAAGCGCCTCTCTTTAAACAGGTGCTAAATCAACTCTTGAATGGCTTCTGTACAAATTGGATGGCTTTTACCTGGGCTTCATTTTCCTTTCCTTCCTTAGGAAAAAGAAAAGTCCGGGGCAGTACTGCTGCGGGAATTCTGGACCAGAGGTTAGATGGGTAGGTCTTGGTTTGGGCTCTGTCGCTAAACCAGGCTCTTTACTTCCATTGTCTGGGTGTTGGAGCCCTCAGCTGTGGAAGGAGGAGCTGCGCTGTGTAATATTTAAGGCTTCTTTTAGTTCCGACTTTGAGACTCATCATTTCAACCCACTTCCTCAGGAATGGAGAAAGAACAGGGCGATTTGGGGATCTTTTACTTCCATTTACGGAGACTTTGCAGCCTCGTTTTGGGTGCAGGTCATCTTTGGTGAGGCCAGGGAGAAGGATTGGTGGTCCGTTTGGTGCTCAGCTGTGAGGGGTCCGCCGCCGTGTTAATTTTTCTTGGTATTTGTAAAAGCACTGGTAAGGTCAGAACGTCAGTGGCGTCAGCTGGAAAGAGGCGGAGAGCTAAGGGCTCCAGGTGAGGCTGGGTGTGTTTGGAGCAGAATGCACTGAATCTTTTCTGTGAATGCATCTTTTGGGCATTCCAACTTGGTGCGATTTCTCTGGTGTGAGCATGGGGAATTTGGTGTCATCCTGTGGCATTCGAATGCTCTTTGACCTGTGTGGGAGTGTGCGAAGGGCAGCCTTGAGTCTCGTGGGAGAGAAGCCCTTCCCCACTGAGCTGTGCTGAGAGTCTCGTGGCTTCGAGCCGCCTGAGGAAGAGAACTGTGGGCTTGCGTGTCAGTGTGCTTCTCTCCCTCAGGGGACCTCATGACGCTTGGAGGGAGGCAGACAGTGTGGGTCGTGAGCTGTTGGAGGCACCCCTGGCCCGTGATCCTGGGGTTGCCCAGATCCATCGGCTGCCCTCTAGGTTGCTTTTGGTTGGGAGAAGGTGGGAGGAAGATGCTTTGGTCTTAGCTCAGTTTTACGCGGGTGTTCTTCAGGGTCATAATGATTTCTTGCATTTAGATTTTGCTTCGAAAGTTCACAAAGAATTTTAAAATCCGTTATCTCGTTTCATCCTCTCAGGAGTTCTGTGAAAAAGGCAGGTCAGTTTTCATATCTTTTGTTTTTCTGATGCTTTTACTGTGGCTCATAGAAGTTCAGAGCGTTAACCAAGGGGAAATAAGGTCCAGCATGGTGACTATAGTTAATAATACTGTAGTGCATGTTTGAAAGTTACTGGGAGAGTAGATCTTAAAAGTTCTCATCGCAAGGAAAAAAAGTTTTGTAGCTCTGTTCGACGATGGATGTTAACTAGCCTTATTTTGGTGATCATTTTGCAGTATATACAAATCATCATTATGTTGTACACCTGAAACTAATAATATTATGTATCAGTTATACCTCCATTTAAAAAAAAAGAAGCGAAGAGCCTCACCCGGGGTCATGGCCTGAGTTGGTAGCAGAGCTGGGCATAGCCTCCCGGGCTTGTGGTGACCCTGTTTCTTCCTGGCTGTCACACCAGTGCTCGGTGCTCAGAGCGACGTATGTTCATGTTCATCTTATAAATCCCTCACCGTTTGAGGAGGAGTTCTTGGGAGGTTTCTGTTCATTTCGGAGCCTTTGACTTCCGGTCTTGTCTCCTCCTCCCAGGTGCCTGGGCATTCCTGAAGGCCCCGGCTTGACCCTTGTGCGTGGGGCCTTCTCCACCCGCACGCTGTGTGTAAGTTAGCCCTTCTGCAGGAGCTCTTCCCGGAAGGGATCCGCCCGCCTGCACGCTCCCAGCCGGGCTGTCCTGTGCAGGGTCTGCTGCTGCTCTGAGCGCCGCTCTCGCTGTGCACATGGAATGGGCCCTGTGTGCTGCGTTCATTTTCTTTTCTTTTAAATTCCAGCTAGTTGGGGCTGAAGCTGAAATCGGTGATGGCAGTCAGCACACTATTCACAATTGTGGTTGTATAACCTTCTCTTGCCCAGTGTGAGCTCCTTGAGGGTGCGGTCGGGCCATATTTATCTGTGTTGTCACCACAGTGCCCAGCTCGGTGTCTGAGCCCTGGTCAACGTGTAATCCATGTTTGTTGCCTAAATGAAAGTAAGGCCAGCAGAGGTATTAAACCTAGAAAATGACAAGTGAGCTAAAGGAACTTTTACTTAGACATTTGCAAAAGAAATCTTTTTAGAAAAGTTGATCTGTTTCTCAGCTGGAGTTTAATGTCAGCTCAGAACAGCAGCTGTGTGCCCGAGGGCTGTGGGGTTTTGCTTTGTGACAGATGAATTTAATTTGTTGTTGTATGAATGTATTATCCTTTTGTGGCTTTACTGGACCTTTCTCCCAAATGGAATAGATTTTTCTATAAAAGTCACACTTCCTTTTTGAGAAGTGCAACAGTATTTTTATGGGATGATCTCCTGCTCGTTTAACCCGAAAGATTACCTGCCAAGAACCAAACACACTGCTCTCGGCTGAGGGGCCGGAGTCTGCTTTCTGCCTTTGCAGCCGAAGGGGAAGAAGTGGAGGAAGCTGGGAAACCAGACGTCTCTGCGTGCGGGCCGCGCTCAGCTGCTGTGCGTCTCTGAGCTGGTGGCGCGTGTGGCTTCTGGGAGCTGAGCGGCTGCACGTCCCCGTGTGGAGGAGCAGTGATGGCCCCACAGCCGGAACGCTCGGCCCGCGCCTCTGCTCTCTCCCTGCTGACCGGCTCCCGGACTCGGGACGAGTCACAGGGGCCCGCTGAACCACCTTCCTTTCCTGTTGTGCGTTCGTGGAAGGGTCTTTGCAAGAGTCAGTGAGGTGATGGATGTGAATGTGCCTTGTACTTTTAAATTTTGGAAAATTTCAAGCCTATCTGTATTTTTGAAACAATTATTTTTGAAATATATTTAACATAGTCATTTACTGGGCGTTTGGCACTATTTTAATTCTGCCAGGATGTAAGATTTAAAGCCTTAATTACTTGTGAACACCACAGAAACCAGCTTTACTAGATTTGCTCAGAAAGAGAGAGGAGTGTTTGGTTCAGGGAGAGTGTCGCTAACCTCACCCTATATAGACTGGCGTCTCATTTCCATCTTCTCATAGCACCTTGGGTTCATATGGTCATTCTACAGAAATCATCTCTGCAATGACAGTGTGTGCTATGGCAAACGTGGTTCTGAGAATGTTACAGAGATTAACTCACTTAATTCTCATCACAACCCCATGAGGATTGTAACCCTACTGTTTCGATCCTTATCTTACAGATAGGGAAACTGAGGCACAGGAGTTAAGCAAGTCGCCCAAGGTCACAGCACTCCTGAGCAGCAGTTCCCAGTTCGCAGCCCAGGTGTCTGTCCCAGAGTCCTTCTGTCCACAGCTGAGAGGCCGCCCCGTCACCACCGCGTGGTGTTGACCGGGTTCATCCTCTAGTGAGCAGTGAGTGCGTCAGCTCTTTGTGCCCCTGTCTGTCTGCTTTCCCAGTGTATCCCCGTGCCGGACGTAACGCCTAGCACATGGCAGGCAGGCGTTTGTTGAATAACTGCGTGAAGATGTTCTAATATTAATATCTTGTTGTTAAACGGAATTCTCGTCCATCTGTTTCCCATCGACCCCACACCGTGAGGCGGGCGGTGCTTTCCTCGCCTCCAGAGATCAGGGAGTGGATGCAGCCTCATCCATGTGAATCGTGTCTGGCAGATTCATGGATCCAACTCTGGGTTCCGTATCCCGAGTCCATACATTTTTTTGTGGGTTTTTTTTTAACTTTTAGGTTCTTCTAAGATTCTATACTTTGGTGAGGGGCATCGGAAGGAAGCACAGGTGAGAAGTTTTATGATCTTCAAATTCGGTGGGATCAAAAAGAATCAATTATGTTGACAACTAGAATTATTGCACGGTGCATGATGGGTCCTCAGAATAGAATTCTTTGTATTAAAAACATGAGTCCCGACTCATCGCTGTCTCTGGGGGGATGTCTGACCGTCTGTAGGTGGCTTTGTAACGGCCGGTTCTATTGGGGGTGGAGTCGGAAATCACGGTGACACCCGTCGGGTTTTTGTCTCTGTTCTTCACCTTTAACCTTCAACCCCTTTGTGGCTCTTTGACCTCCTTGCCAGCTCTCCTCTTTGTGCTCTCCCTTTATCTAAGGCCTGGTCTCTGATGTCTGTCTTCTTAGGTTATCTCCAAATATCAGAGAAGTTAATATCTTCCTCTGTGTAACCTGAAAATTGACCTCATCTAGACAAAACAGATGAAACAGAACTTTTCAAGAGTGAACATTTCTCCTGATTACAAAGGAAAGACATGTTCAATGGAGAAAATTTGGAAATAAAAGAGGATAAAGAGGAAAATAAGTCCCACAAACAGATAGGACTGCTGTTAGCGTTTCAGTCTGGTGCAGAAAGATGTTGGCACAGCGGACCTGAGACTGCTGTGCTGTGCGAGGCCCCTGCAGGGTTGGCCCCGGGCACTTGGGTGTCGGGAGGGCGCCCAGCACCCCGCTGAGGAGCGCGGCTCCTGTGCCTGAGCTGTCTGTGCTGACAGGGTGGCCTCTGTGCCAACAGTGTGGCTTGTGCCTAGACACCTGCTCTCCCTCTGGGAGTCTGGAGTTTGGGACGTGCCAGGCAGAGGGTGCCCATGGGACTGACCCCGATAAAAATGCTGACACTGACGGGGTCTCTAACGAGCTTTCCTGGTGGACGACACTTCACCTGTCGTCCCAGCTTGATGCTGGCAGAGTTTAGTGCATCCTGTGTGACTTCTCTGGAGAGGACTCTGCAAGCTCGCGCTGGTTCCTCTGGACGCTGCCCCACGCGCCTCTCCCTCACTGATTCTGCTCTGGGCCTTGCCACTGCAGCGTCGGAGCTCGAGGATGCCTGCCCGCTGCGCCCTGCGAGTCCGCCCGGCGAGCCCTCCAGCCTGGGGCCGTCGGGGACCCTGACAGGGGCCTGGGCCTTTTTCTGAGCATAAATAAATATGTATATATTTTTAATAAAATGGGTATTATATCTTTTTGAGATCTTGTTCATTCAAATATCAATGAACATTTGTCATGTCGTTAAATATTCTTTCAAAATGTGATTTATAATGATCTCAAATTGCATCTTAAATGTCTCTGAAATGTTGGCTCTGAGTTTACAGTTTGTATTCCTGCTGTGGCAGGAAGGTTCTTGTTTGTGGAGCTTGGTGTGCGTCCCGAGATTTTCTTAGGCTAGACGGTTCTCGGAGCGAGGTGGTGGAAGGGCGTGATCATCTGTGCCATCTTGATAGACACGTTCAGTTGGAATGGTTTCCGCTCACGGTCACCAGCAGTGCATGAGCGCAGTGCCATCACTGATATGAAGCATTAGTTAAAGCAATTATTTGTCAATTTGATAAACCAGAGATGGTAGCATTTTAATTTGCATTTCTGAGTATTAGTGCGGTTGAATGATTTGCCATGTGTTCATTGATTTTTTCTTTTTTCACTTGTCTCTTCGTATCTTTTGGATGAGATAATGGGGAGTTTTTCACCTTTTGCGGAGGTATTTTGTGGGTGTTATTCTGGGCTGGGAGAGAGATCCCAGAGGGAAAGGCTGTGTGTCACCACTCCACTGTGCCTGCCATAGGCCCGCACAGGCCGTACATCCACGGTACGTGCTTAAGAAGCAGGCTCTGCGTAGGATGGAAAGCACAATGTCTGTTGCTCATCGATAAGGTGCATCCTTTAAAAAAAGGTACTGATGTATGCATTGCAGTTAGCATTAGCCACGGAAAGATCCAGTGAAATCCTGTGAAAGCTATGATAGCAGCAGCTGCTTCTGTGGAGGAGAGTGGAAGTGAGGTCGCCCTCTGTATGTTTACTGCTTGCTGTAATGATGTAACTCTCTACCAGGATGTACTAGTTAATCACTAACTAATCCCACATAATTGTGAAAACAACTCAGGAGATGGTAGTGGGGACACAGGGGGAGAGAGGATTGTGCTGAGGCGTCGTTAGGCGGAGTGGAGATCCCGCTGCAGCTGGCCTCTGCCAGGCGGGTGTTGAGGGGAGGTGTCCCTGAGGATCAGCACCGGGAGGCGGGGGCGGGGGAGGCGGGCTCCGGAGAGGAAGGATGACTGCGACACAGGCCTGCCGCCTCCGCCGTCCAGCGAGGGGCTCAGGAACACGGGCACCTGTTGGAGCGTCCCCTTTCACCCGGAGGGGCTGGGCCTTCTACCCCCTTTCAGGGTGCAGGCTACTGTGGGAAGGGCCTTACCCCCTGCAGTGGAGGCGACCCTGCGGGAGCCCACAGTGGGCAGCACGTCCTTGCTGAAGAGGAGTCCGGGAGGCGCGTGTGTCTACCACAGATGACTGCCACTTATTTCTAGGGCGTGGTGGGGCTGGTGGCTGGGAGGTGCGTTTGGAAGCTGTGTTTGTGTCACAAGCTGGTGGTCTTTCCTTTGACTGTTTATTTGAGGTGGTTTGAGGGGTGTCTCGTGGGTTAGAGGGTGCAGTGGCTGAAGCCCTCTCCAGTCCCTTGGTGATGCAGCAGTAACCCACAGTGTTCATCTGTGTGTGTGCGTGTGCGTGCCTGTGTGTGCGTGTGCGCGCGGCCATTTCTAAACGCCCAGCAGAAGCTCTGGAGGGACGCGGAGCAGACCTTAGCGTCGGCTGCCTCAGAGGAGCGGGTTGGGTTTGGAGATTATAGTTAAGGGAGAATTTCACCATTTCATATAATTCTGAATTTTTATTTTTGCTATTTTATTGTTTCATGAGTCCTAATTACTTTTCAGTTTTAATAACATTTATAATTAAAGCAATATATACTTTTGAAAATCTGAAAAAATTACTAATAACGTGTGGCCAAGGACAAGTTACTTCCCCCCACTGTGCCTCAGCTTCCTCATTGATAAGGTGGGGAGTAACATGGCACCAATTTTATAGGGGTGTGACGAGAATTAGGTGAGAGAAAACTCAGAGCCTGGCACCTGGTACGTGTTTAATAAATGTTGTTATTATTTCACCATTTTAGAAGAGAAAGAATTATGGTTTCTGTAGTCTAAATATCACTGAGCTTGTATTGGAAAGAACTCGAACGCAATGGCGTATACATAGTGCGATGGAAGGAGCATTGTTGTGGACGTCGAGAGACGTCGGCTGTCGACTGGGCTCTCTCCTGAGCTGTGTGGTCCTGAGCAGCTGCCCTGTTCTCTGCTCCTCATCTCTCTCGTCTGTAAAATGGGAGCAGTAGCATTTTGATGCTGCAGGACATGCAGCAAACGTGAAAATCACTTGAACAGGAGAGAGCGAAACAATATAGCCAGTCGTGTTTACCCGAAGAGCAAGTGCAGCGTGTCTGGCGTGGAGAGCTGGTTCCTCATCGTTCCTCCACGTGTCACAGGAAGATGCGTCAGCCTTGTGGAATCCGTCTGACGGCTCCCATCTGCCCGTGTGGGTTTGGCCAGTTGTCATTTGCTGTCATCACGGCAGTGGCAGTTGGAGGGACAGCTTGCCGTGATTTGCATATTGGTGTTTGTGCTATTTATAAATAATTAGAAAACGCTTGGAACCCTGTTTATGGCAAGCTGGCGAATTCAGCAAAACATGGACCAATCTGTTAGCACGGTTTGCATGTGTGCAGGCACAAAGCGTTCAGATAAACAAACACTTGCCCGTATTTAAAAGTGTCTTTTACAGAAAGACATTCACCCATTGGCTATATGGCTTGTAGACTTCTCCTTGAAATGCGTGAGTTTGACTATTGGACAGCTGAAACCGGAAGTATCTTAGGACATTGCTGTAATTTTTATGCCCCCCCATCCCCCCCATTATGAGGAGAGGAGAATCAAGTGGAGGAGAGCATCAGTTTACAAAGGCTTTTGTCACAGTTAATCTTTACCTTCTTCCTCTTGGTATCCTGTTCCCTGTTTGCATTTCATAATGTTAGCATCCCCCTGTGTCAGTAGAGACACTCTTTCTTCCCTTTTCCTGCTGCATTCTTTCTATAGCATTTATCACTCTTTGACATACCTTTTGATTTGTCTGTCTCCACCTATGAAAATGTGGGCCCTCTGAAGACCGAGATTACTGTCTGTTGTGTTCCCTGCTGGATCGTCGGTTCCTGGCGTGTAGAATATAGATGTTTGTTGAATGAATGGGCTGAAAAAACTCTTCTTCTCCTTCCTTCTGCCACGTTATAAAAATGCTTTTGGAAAAAGTGGTATGAATAGAGAACGGAGGATTGTAAGCATTTGAGGTTGCACAGGTTGCTGCAGGATGGCTTGTCATCCCAGATATGTACCCTAGAGAAAGGTGTAGTGCTTGAGAGCAAACAGATAGCTACTCCAGGAAATCAGCTAAGTCTCACAGCTTTTCACGTAGACGTGTGATGTTGCCAGATGTGCCTGTGTGAGGAGCTGCTGTAGCCTGGGGTCCCAGGCTTTTAAATCCGTTGTACATGGAAAATAAGGCCTGAGCACCAGACAGTGATTTGCCCAAGGTCCCCTAGGTAGAGTTGGGACCAGGATTTCCATCTGTCTTCCCAGGGCCTTTGAACTGTTCCCCACACTGCCCTCTTCACTGCTAAAGCCTTCGTCCTTGATGTGAATATGTGACAGTGAGGGAGAAAATGGGCTCAGCTGTCACAGGTGCAGAGAAAAACCCAGCAGCTTAGAATAAGGTTCACAAGTTTTTTATCTAGAGAAAGTGGCAGTTTTTCACAATACCTTTAATTTTCTCAAAAATTTATAAAAGAAATAAGACAATAGAAGGAGTTTGGGGAACAGCAACTTTAGAAAAAGGAAACGAAAAAATCAAACGAGAGAATTGCAATCTCTCTTTTATTCTCAGCGTAGAAATTAAGCGCTTTAGGCTCCTGTCCAAGGTCCAGCTCGGATCTGGTTAGGAGCCATTGTGTAGCCAGCCCTTATCCAGAATTTTAAAACAGCAGATGCAGCACCACTCTCCCCTCTAATAGTGGCCTTATTAATTTTAAATTTGAATGGCAGGAGAAACAGATGGCAAGGCGGGGTGCGTTTAGATGTTTGGTCATTGATAGCTTTTTACTTCCATGTATTACGTTGGGATTTGAGGCTGGCGAAGTCTGTGGAGAGCTGATTACGATCGCCCCCTCACCATCTGGGTTCTTTTTCGTTTCATACGGGGCCCAGGATTGCTCCTGTTGCAGTCAGTAGGCATAGATTGCTGATGGTTTTGAAATCATGAAAGTTTATTTACATCACTCAGAATTCTGAAGCAGAGCTGTCAAAATGTTGTCTTCTCTATTGTAGTTCAAATCTCGGTGATGTTTTCTTAAAATTACATAAGCAAATTAAAGTCTTCTTTAATAGTTAATTGTGTATATTATTGATGTGACTAGGAGGCGTACTCCACTGCAAAGTCCCTGGGACTTTGTTCACACAAAGATGTGAACTTTAGAACATAAATTGGATTTTCTAAATGATTATCCAGGCGTGACACTGAGCACCAGAGAGGTACATTTGTTAAAGAGAGCTCCTTCTATTTGCTGTGAGTTCAGATTTTACATCATTATTTGGAAAATCCGCAATAGACCAGTCCAGCCCCCCGCTCATAGTTTCGTGAAATCCAGGGTGCTCACGGGGACCGTGCATCCCGTCTTTCTCTGAATTGGACGGCTTTGGTCATCGCGGTCCTTTCCTGGCTGCGCTCCCCTCCTCCTGCGTGCCTTTCCCTGCTGCGCTGCCCGCTCCTCGGAGGGAATGGGCAGGGTTGTAGAACCAGAGTGGCACTGCTGCGTGGCCGCCGTCACGTGGACACTGATGCTGCCGGCCGCTGCTTCTGGCCGTGGTATAGCACCAGAAGGAGGTGGTTCTGTGGAGAGAGATGAAAATGATGGTAATAGAGATGTCTCCCTCAGGATGCTCTGGGTATGTTAATCATGGGTGGAAAGCCATGGAAAAGTATGTGATTCCTGAAATTTGATGTCAGGAGGAAGTCAGGGAATAATAACGGAAAAAAGGTCAGATGTGACAGGTACGCTCTGTCTGTTAATGCGTACTTCCTCCATCTCCCTGCTAGGCACGCACAGACACTGTCTGCATCCTGCGTGGTATTTATGAATTTGCCTTGTAATCTTGTGTAAAGTTTTAGGATTATGCTCTTCCTTGTATAGTGGGCCTCAAACTGCATTCAACACAGAAATATTCTCTTGCTACATACGAGATACTTTTTGTACCAAGTGGGAGATCTGTACTACAAGTCTGGGCGGGCAGCATAGAACGATGGAGTTGGAAAGTAACAGAGATCACCTAGTGCAAACTGGTTTCTTTTTCGATGAGCACAGAGACAGGACCAGAGAGGCGAATTTGCCTAAGACCCTGATGATGTTTCACTGTAGCATTTGAACCAAGCAGTTTCTTGATCCATTTCTCTAAACTGTAGGTCGTGCTTCCTCTGACTCCTATGTAAATTTACTCCATTGTTCATTCGTTTTGGTGAGTTATTGCATCATTGCCATGTAACAGACTCCAGTCAACGTGTGGCAGTGTTGACAGACTTCCTAGGTGTTCAGTTGGACAGTTTTAAAAGTTGTGCTAACAATTTCTTGTTGGTTGCAAGACGTCCTTTCAGAAGTGAGTTGTGTGTGGTACATGTATTTATGTTTAAAGGCTACTTCGGTTAGAACCTACATAGAATAAATCGGTGGTGGGGGGGGACAGTGACAGTCACGACAGCTGCCTGCGTCACGGGCAGAGATGAAGTCATCATTTCCTGAGCAGCGACCTGCTTCGCCATCCTTGTTACCGCCCTCTCTAGCTTGTTCAGTTTGTGTTGGTTTCCTGGCATCGGCACATTTTGGGTCTTATCTGAGGCTCCTTATTTTTTAGCGTACAATTTAAGGCTGTGAGAAAGAATGGCCGTTTCAGCATAGAGATACTCATGGAGGCCAAGTAAACTTGAGTGGAGACGTTTCCATAGACGTTACTTCTTTTATTCTTTAACAGGCTGGGTGGGAAGGAAGCATTCTGAATTGGTGGCATGTTCTTTCAGTTCCTCCTTCCAGCATTACAGATTTTTGGAGGATTCAGTGATAATGGAGAATGTTGTTCTTGCAGGTTCTGAGAAGTCAGGATTTATTTACTGTTGATAGTGACAGCTTTATTCCTAGCCGGATATGTAAGTTAGAGGTTCTCCTGGCAGGATTGTTGGACGTGTTTGCTGTGGCTCAGACTTATGGGAAGGATATGAGTTTGAATCAGTTTAAATGATGAATACCCGAAGCCTAGCAGGTGCTTTTGGCTGTATCATTTCTTAGTCACTGGTATACTTCTCAGTCAGGCCAGACGAACTCTTGAGCCATCCTGCACATACACACACACACACTCACAGACACACACACACACACACTCACGGATACACACCCTTTTTTTTTTAAGACTGCAGCCCCTCGGGTGGCCACTATCACGCAGATCCCTGTTTGCCATCTCTGGTTCAAACATATTCCAGATCCACTGCTGCTTCCATCTGTTGTGCCCAGTCACCTCTTGTCCCGTCAGCCTGCCTTCTGCTGTGTGTCCTGCACTCTAGACCGCTGGGGCTGGGAGCCATCTTCACCACTACCGAGTTTTTCCAACCTCGTTTTCTCCAGCTCTGGGGATGAGAGAGATGTTGGCAGAGGCTGAGGCTCATTAGGTGTGGAGGCCGTTTGAAAGGATGGGTTTCTTCTGTACAAGGAAGCTGCAGTGTGCCTAGTGGGTAAAGAACGTTTGACTCCTGCGCCTTTGAGAGTGTGTGAACCCGCCCTTGCTTCCAGCCCTTGCTTCCAGCGAGAAAAACGAGAAAAACGTGCTTTGCTTATCAGCGCATTTTGTATTATCGAGTATCGACTGACAAACTGTTCTTAACCCCATCATTCACTCAGCCTCCGTTTATTGAGCACTGTGTGTGTTCCTGCTGTGGCAGGTCCTCCATTGGCCCCTGGCACTCACCCTTGAGGCAGCGATGGTCTGGGCGGGAAGAAGTATGTGTCACCGTCAGAGTTTTGTCTGTGCTCTGATGGCGATGCCCGGAGGTGCAGACTCAGTTCGTGCCTCACCCTTGGAGGAGGTTACATGTCTGATCAGCGTGTTCCTTGCTCTGCATCCCTCTGTCAAAGTACTCTCACATTATCTTGAAATTCTCTGCTTATTATCTGTCTTTCCCATTAAGGTGAGAGCTCTCCAAGGACAGGGTGTGGGTTATGTATTCTTTTCTTTTTTTTGATATTCTCATTGAGAAGCATAGTAAGACAAAAGATAGGCAAGGTCTCTTTAGTGTTTCATGAAAACATAGATGGGCTTAAGGGAGGGAGCCCCCAGGTTGGCCTGGGGGAGAAGGACAGGCTCACAGAGCCAGATGGTGGTTTTTGGTTTTTGTTTTTCAACGTTTTCATTTGAAATAATTCAGACTTATGGAAAAATTGCAAAAGTAGTACCAAGAGTTCCTGTGTGCCCTTCACCCAGATTCCCCAAATGGTTTGTGTTATTTACACTTTCTCTATTTCTCTGTATGTAATTTTTTTCTGGAATGTTTGGGAGTAAAGGCCAGGTTGCAGGGGTGGGGTGAAGAGGCAGAAGGGAAGAGGTGGGTTTGACAGTAACCTGGGTGGGACATGGTGATGGCTTGGCCTGGTTGGAGACAATGAGGGAGGTGAGAAGTGGTACATATTTAGGTCTGGTACATATTTTGAAAGGAGACCCTGCAGGATTTGCTGATGGGTTGGATGACAGGAGTCAGAAAAAGAAGTTTTAATGATGGCTTCAAGATTTTGGCTTGAGTAACTGGAAGACTAGAGATGCCCTTATTAAGTGGGGCAGACTGGGAGGGGCGGGTTTTGGCTGGTTTGGGGCATGCTAAATCTGGGGTCCCAGGGCAGAGGCTGAGAAGTGTTGGGGAGGAAAAGCAGAAAGCAAGACCCTAAAGAACGAGCAATTCATAAAGATGGAATTTGCTGATTTCATCATTAATCAAAGCAAATACCGTGCAGGCAAAATGGCTACAAAGCTGCAGGGTCTTTTCAGCTCTATTTGTGTAGAATTGAACCTGCGGTGGCAGCACATTTTCTTACCGTCAGTCATAGCGGCAGATACTCAGTGTGCATCAGCAGTTACACGGAGCTCACTCTGACCTCCTGTTTCTCATGATTCGTCATCAGTTTCCTCTCACATTTTGTTTTCATAATTCTTTATCACTGCCTCCTGTCATTTGTCCCCAAAGTATGTCTGGCGCATGTGACCCATCGTCTCCTTCAGCATTCCTCGGTAAAGTTAGACCAAGTTCAGTTTCCCCGCAGAAGTCGGTGGGAAATATGAGTTTGGAGTTGAGGGCAGAGGTCTAAATTGAAGATAGAAGTTAGGGGTGCTCGCTGTAGAGATGGGGGTTAAAACCTCGGCACTGGAGGACATCGCCTTGGGAATGAGTGTCAGTAGGAGAGGGAAGAAGCCTGTGGTCCCAGCCTGGGGCACTTCCACACATAGAGATTGGAAAGAGAGAGGAAAACAGCAGAGACCAGCGAGCAAAGGAAAGGAAATGTGTTCTGGAAGCTGAGCGAGGAAACTGTTTCCAGTGGAGTGGCTGATAGATACACTGTGTCAGACGCTGCCCGGTGGATGAACTGAGGGCTCGTACTTACTGTTGGGGCTTCCAGCAGAAGCCGTTGGTGCCTCTGCAAGAGCTGTGTCAGAGGACAGTGGGGACAAAGGGATGACGGAGCCGGACAGAGGGTGAGAAGGAGGGAAGTTGGGGAGCCATCCAGCCCTCTCTTGGGAGGTAGGTGGTTGGTTGAATAAGGTTTATTTTAGATGGTTAGTCATGATGGTGTGGCGTATTATTCAGTTTGTCTTGTAACCTCTGGTCTTTATCCTGGGAAGCAGATTAACATCCTTTAGCTGGAAAACTAAATATGTATGAAAAACCTCTTTTAATTGTGGGTTATGCTGTATTTGGGGTTTGTTGGTGTCTCATGAAATATACCAGGGAGACTAGATTTGGTTTCTCTGGGGAATAAAAACTACAATTTATCCAGTGCTTACCATGTGTGATGCCCTGCATTAGGCAAGTTGCCTATCATCTTATTTAATCCTTATAACTACTCTTTAAGGTGGAGATTATCCTTAAAAAGTTTTTTTTTTTTTACAGATAGTAATTATACTGATGACGATGGTATAGTCAAAATTTATTGAGAACTTCTGTGCTAAGTGTGTCACATCAGGACATTTTTAAAAACCCTGTTGACGAGGCCCTGCTCATTCTTGTTTTATAGAGAGAGTGCTCAAGGCCACATCTAGAAAGTGGTGGAGCAGAATTTCAACCCAGTCTCTTCAACACCAGAGTCTGTGCCCGTTCATTGTATCAAGACACGTTTTCGTGGAAGCTGGATCTCATTCGTTCTGTGAGCGTGGCAGCGCCAAACCCTGACACGCTGTTGTGAGACCAACCGCTCCTTTAATTGGCCTCCAGTAACACATTGACATATGTCACCCAGACCTTGGTGTCTGCCGCACTCCCCATCCACACATGCACAGCGGTGGGCCCCATCTGCCCGGGGAGCCGGGACAGAGAGACAGACGGCAGGTCAGCCTGCCATGCCTGGAGGCGAGCCCGTCCACCCCTCCTTCCCCTCAGTTCCAGCCTCATTCTGTGCCTGCTGTCAGAGCCCAGAGGGTTTGCTGCTGCTGCTGGGACGTCCCGGGAGGCTTGGATGGGAGTGAAGCCCCGGGGCCTCAGCACTTCATGATGACAGATGCTGGGAACCTCATTCGCTCAGAAGCCCACTCTCAGCCTTCTCTTTTGGTGCCGTCACACCAAAAGGGGCCAGTGCAGAAAAGGAGGGTGGATCAGATTTACACCGGGAGTGGAGACAGTTAGGGAGGCTGGTGGATTCAAACCTGGATCGTGTTAGTTTTGTCTCCCTGTGGTGCAGACTCAGCATTATTAGCAGGAAAACGGAGATGCTTACACAGTGGACTAGGCCCCTCATTTCTAGCTGAGGCCTCTGTTTTTTCAGCTTTTACCGGCCTTGCCTTGAAATAGTTGTTATCTGTGTCTGTGTTTACAGTGTCCTAACTGCTTCTACAACGTTAGAAGCGTGTCCTCTGTCTTAGGTTTCAGGTTTTCCTTTTGGAGTTTATTTCCCTGGATGCCCAGAACAGAGCTGAGCAAACTTTTTTTTGTAAAGGGCCAGAGAGTGAATATTTTAGGCTGTGGGTCTCTGTTGCAACTGCTTTACTGTGCTCTCGTGGTGTGAAAGCAGCTGCAGACAATAAATAAATGAATGGACATGGCTGTGTCCCAGAAAACCCACATTTACAAAAATAGGCTTCGGGACAGATGGGGCTCATGGGCTGTGTTTTGCCCCCCACTTAGAGGGATGAAGGTGCAGAGAAGCTCACGCACAGGTTGAACCCTGGTACCAAGTCGTCTTAGATCCGGTTGAACCTGACCTTTTGGGACCACCAGCCAGGTGCCGAGCGTGTCTTTCAGAGTGTTGTGACTTACTCGGCTGTCTCCTCTGCTGAGCGCTTTCCTGGTGGTTTGAATGCAGCTGCTGTTGAAGGCCCCTGGTGCCCTCTGAGGTTGTGTGGGGGGGTGAGCGATGGCAGAAGCATTTTTACTATTTCTTTAAGGAGCTCTGTGGCTAATCCACTTCTCCATTTGAACTATCCTTTCCTCGGGACGTCAGACTCAGAGTGGCGTAGGGCCCAGCTTCTCTAAGTGTGACCGTGGGGCAGCAGCGTGGCATCCTCAGGGATGTGTTAGAAGTGCAGACCCCCAGGCTCGCCCCAGACCCGTTGACTCAGCGCCTGCGTTTTAACGAGACCTCCAGGTGGGTTGTGCTCCCGTGAAAGCTTGAGAAGTGCTGGTTTAGGGTGTTCCGGTCTGGAGGACAGAGAGGAAGCATTTAAAAAAATCCTTTTATCTTCAGCTTTTTAATATTGAAAGGATAACAATACAACTTGAGAGCTGGGAAGGCAGTTTCGTGTCTTTTCGCATGTCTCAGAAGACTCATCATGGAAGGTTATTTTCCTGACAGAAAGGGTGTGTTCCAGTCCACTAACGTGGCGTCGTGTAAGAAGTTCTAGACTAGTTAAAGATACCAGACTGGGGCTCCTGCCTCTTGCAGTGTGACCCGGCAAAGCCCTTGGTCTCTTTGTGCCTTGGCGTCTCTTATCTGATGGGGGATGTTTCTACGAGTGTTCTGTTCCATCTTTTTCAGGCCGTGTGCTTTGATCCTCTCCTCTGCCCCCGCCCTCTCAAGGAGGATATTTTTATTCCCCATTCTCGCAGGTGACCCCTTCGCCATCCCACTTTGGACTGCCAGGCTGCAGTTTCAATGACTGGCAGGGTCAGGGGAGCAGTCTAACATGCATTGCCGTTGTCGAGCTTCAGAATTGTAGAAAAGAAGAGCCAGAATACTGAGGAGATGCCGTTTCGGAGTTTGTCGTTGTGAAATAGTTTGGGGAGTTAGAGACAGCTGAGATTTGTTCGTGGGGAAAGTCCAAACTCTCGGAGGCTGTTGTCCGCTGCCTCCTGGAGCCTCTTCCTTCACTTTCTCCTCCAGATCCACAGGTATAATTTCAGACGACTTCATTAGGTGAGGCTTTTTAATTCAAATAAAATCGTGGCCGGAGAGATGAATATACTCTAGTTGGAAGGCTGAAATGATGGTGTTAATAGGAAATATCTGTTGTCTCAGTGACGGGAAATGTGGCCTCTTACAGCTGGCAGCGCATCCTAATGATCCGGGGCCTCCCTCTGCCTCCCTCCTCCCTTCTCCCCCCCAGATCTCCCTGGGGAGTGCAGGGATCTGTGGACAGCTTTCTCATTCTGGAATCTCTTAGTGCTTCCTCCTCCACAAAGCCTGCTGTCCCTGTAGTCGCTCTGGACATCTGCAGGGCCTCGGGTGTTCTGGCTGGGCAGCTGGTGGCCGCAGCGTCGCCTGGCAGGGTAATCTTTCATTCTGTGTGGAGAGGCCTCAAGGTGTTTTTAAGTGATGCTTCTCCATTTGAGATGGTGCCAGGGCCCCTTTGTGCCCCCACTCCTTGAATTAGCACCATCCCTGAGGGCTTTCGAGGCAGCTGGCGTCAAAGAAAGAGCACCTGCTGGACAACTGGACTTGGTGTGAATCCTTTCTGTGCCACTAACGGGACTCGTGGCCTGACAGTCCACGCTCCTCCTCGAGCTTCAGCATCTACGTTTCTGTCACCAGATCGTCAGATACGGTACTGCCTAAGGTTTCCTTGACGTTAGAAGCCTTTGTCCTGAACAGAGTTGAGTTGGTAGAATGATAGCTGTGTTCACAGAGAGGGTGTGCACTTCAGCTCCTCACTGCGTCTGTGGAAAAGTCACTGCCAGGGCCGAATGCGGAGACAGGCCTGGGTGTCCAGGGAAGCGCCTCCTGCTCTCTGCAGCCTGCCTGGTCCTCCCTCCCTCTTGCCAGGTCTGTAGGGGACCCAGGGGGTGCTCATGGCCTCTCTCTGTGCTTGTGGAGAGGGGCTGTGAGCTAGAGATGCGGTGCTTTTCACGTAGGCAGAGATCTCCCCTTGACCTGGCCGCTGGGGGCGCTTTGCCCTTCAGCACGATCTTTTCACCTTTGGAAGAAGACTGAACTGGTTTGTTGAAGTTTGCTCCCGCCCTCTCCAGCCATGTGGGCCGTTACCCCTCTCAACTTCTCTGCCTCACCAATAGCAGGAGAACGAAGCCTGTTGTTGTTTGAGACCGAGTTTCTAAGTGCAGTCTTCCTTTCCTTTCCCTTTTGTTTGTTTTTATTCCTTCCTTTGATTAGAAGAAAAGCCCATTCATGAATAAAGGTGCAGTGCAGCTTCATGGTAATGGGGAGAACACAGGCCACTGGTGCTCTGTGCCTGCGGCTGGGAGCCCTGCTTTCTTCCTTATAAAAACCCAGTTAGCTCTTAGCCTACCACTGCGATCTCTTATTCCCTGTTTATTGCTGTCGTGTGGCAAAGTCTTTTCTTAAAATTCCGTTTACCTAGATTTTCTTAAAGTTCCATTTATCTGGCGTTACCAGATAAAATATACAGTGTCTCCTGTTTAAGAAATCTTGGCCTACTCCAAAGTCATAAACAATTTCTCCTATGTTTTCTTCTAGACATTTTTATAGTTTTACTTCTTAGATTTCGATCTGTTTGACCCGTTTGAGTTAATTTTTGTGTATGGTGTGATGCAAGGGGTGATTCAGTTTTTCCCATATCCATACCCCCTTGTTCAGCACCATTTGTTCCAAAGACTCTTCTTTCCCCGCTGAATTGCCTCCACATCTTTGTCAAAGAATCAGTTGGCCGTTTATGAGTGGGTTCATTTCTGGACGTCGTTCTGTTTCACTGATCTCCCCCCACGCCAGCACCGCCCTGGAGTGGTCATTGTGGCTTTGTGGTAAGCTTTGAAATAGGCCGTTTAAGTCCTACGGCGTTGTTCATTCTTCTCCCCAGTGTTTGGCTATTCAAGTTCATTTCATTTTCATATATTTTAGAATCAGCTTGTCAATTTGTTTTTGAAAAAAGAAGCTGCTGGTATCTTGATTGGGATTGTGTTGTGTGTGTAGGTCCTTTTGGGGGGAGATTGCTGTCTTAGCAATGAGGAATCTTCCAATCCATGACTATGGTATCTCTCCTTTTATTTAAATCTTTGTTAAATTTTCCCAGCAACGCTTCATAGTTGTTAGTTCATAGGCCTTTTACATACTTTGTTAAAGTTATCCTTAAGTATTTCATATATTTTAATGCTGTTATAAATGGTACTGATTTTTCTTTTTTTTTAAGATTTTTATTTTTCCTTTTTCTCCCAAAGCCCCCCAGTACAGAGTTGTATATTCTAGTTGTGGGTCCTTCTAGCTGTAGCATGTGGGACACCGCCTCAGCATGGCTTGACAAGGGGTGCCATGTCCGTGCCCAGGATCCAAACCAGCGAAACCCTGGGCTGCCGAAGCGGAGCACGCCAACTTAACCACTCAGCCGCTGGGCCGACCCCAGTACTGGTTTTTCTTTTTCTTTCACTTTTCAATAGTTCCTTGCTAGTAAGGAGCTTACAGTTTTATAGAGAAATTGGTAAGTAAGAAGACAGATAAGGGACCGAAGAATAGACAAGGGACATTCAATCTTTAATGAGTTGGTTTGGGAAGGCTGTGCAGAGGAGGTGGCGTGTGATTATCATTCCTGGAGAAAGCTTGATGGTAGAGAAGATGAGTGCCAAGCCAAAGGTATTTCCGAGAGCGTGAGCTCAGGTCAGGCAGGAACACGAGGAATGTTCTGAAAAGAATGAGTGGCCGCTGGCTCAGGCCACACTGAAACATCAGAGGTGGCATGTGGAAGGTGATGGGTTTATAAAGGCTTTGGGCCCAGATCGACACGGCATTTGCTGCTGGGCAAGGTTAGAACTTTATTCAGTGGCTGCTCGGGAGCCCTCGTGTTTCTGAGCCAGGGAAATGGAGCCTGTCTTTTTTTTTTTGCATTTATTTTGTATTTTAAAAAATTGTGGGAAAATATTTATAACAAAAATTACCGTTTTAACCACTTTTAAGTACATAGTTCAGTGGCATCGAGCACATTCACCTTGTTGTACATCACCCCCATCCATCCCCATAACTCTTTGGGTTTCCCAAACTGAAGCTCTTTCCCGTTGACCAACTCCCTACCCCCCCACCCCCGCCCCTGGCCCCACCGTTCTACTGTGTGTCTCCGTGAATGTGACTGCTCTGGGGACCTCATGTAAGAGAATCATACAGGATTTGTCCTTTTGTGACTGGCTTATTTCACTTAGCACAGTGTCTTCAAGGTTCCTCCACACTGTAGCCTGTGACAGGATTTCCTTCCTTTTTAAGGCTCAGTAATATTCCGTTGTGGGGATGCACCACATTTCACTTATCCATTCGTCTGCGAGTGGACGCTTGGGTTGCTTCCACCTTTTGGCTGTTGTGACTATAGAGTCATTCTTAAGGGCAGAGACCTCAGAGATGAAGTAGGGATTTGAGCTAGAAAATTTGACATGAAATTTTTGGCTAGATGCTTTTTTCATAGCATCCATCGTAATTGCTGGCTGTTTTAATTTACTTGCATACTGTTTGTCTCTCTAACTTGAATGTAAGAGATCACGTTTGTTTTACTCATCATTGTATACCCCACACTTAAGTACCCAGATATTGGTGCGTTGGGTTTTTTTTTAGTAAAATTTAAAAATATCTTACAATAAATAGAGCATGCGTTTGCATTTTGCTTTTCCACGCTCCTGTGCTGTCCTTCCTCCTGTTCTCTTCACTGGGTGTGCCTGTTCCCGCTCCAGTCTCTCGCTGCACCGGTGCATCCTTAATGCTGCTGCTGCAATGGTCTGTTCAGAAATGGAGATCCACAAAAAAAAAAAAAAAAAAGGAGATCCATCAATGCCGCTTTTTCTGAAAACCCCAAATGTTTATCTGCGGCTCCAGATTGTGAACTCCTGGATGTCAGAAACTTGCCTTTAAACGTTGAGTACCAGTCCTGAACATGGTCGGTGTATGACAACTTGTTACTGAATTGAATTGAACTGATGTAAATGGAATGGAAATACTATGCTCTCAATATTCTGTTTAACAGTTTTGTTAGCAACCTGCTTGGTTTTTATCCATCGTCTTCTCCTGCCAGCCTAGGAACCAGGCTTCAGGAGTCGGGGAGTCTGGCTCCTGTGGTGGTGTCAGGTCACATATATTGTTATGATTGGTACAGGACATGTCCAGATCTGGGGTTCGTCTTGTGCTTTCTACAAAACAACGGGAGGAGATTTTCTGTTGGGGCTTACATCACTCATCCATGTATTAATCTGACCTTTAAGAATCATGGCGATTTCCTGAAAGAACTTGTTCAGTGGATTTTTACACCAGTCCTTTGGGGGCTCCTTGCTGGCTCTGTGTAACCCGGATGGGGAGGTTCTCAGGACTCCGAACATACATATATGCACATATCCTCTTGGAAGCCCAGTCTTTCCCTTGGGATACTGATCAATCTTTTAAAGACTCAGCTTTCAGAGTCGGTGATGAAATTGAGCTGTGGCCATCACAGGTCCTGTTCAGACACCTAGAGTGACAAGCGGAGACCCTCTTTGCTTTCTCTTTCCAGATTCAGATTGCAGAGGCGCTGAGCAGCCCTGCAGGCAGAGGCTGTTCCTGGCGACCCCTCTCTGGGCCCTCCACCCTGGTCCTGCCGGGCGGCTCTCTGTTCTTAAGCCCACGTTACAGGCGAGGGCGCTGGAAGTCAGAGAAGTTTGGTGGCTGTGCTCCAAGTCATCGGTCATTCAGGTAACGGTCATCTGGAGATTAAGGAAGTTTAGATGCGGTCCATCCGAGGGAAACTTCCCTGCCAGGCAGCGTCCAACACTGTCCTGCTTTTTCTGAGACTTCTCGGATCAACCTTTAGGCAGCCCATTTAGGTTATCTGCAGAGGCCCGTGGAAATGTTTGTAAGAGTCTTGACTGTGACCCTATAAGGGAAACTATGCAAGTGCCTTGCTTGAGTCACGGCCGCGTTGCTTCAGTGCCACACAAGCGCCGTCTCCCCGGCGGGCTCCTCAGTATGCTCGGATGGTGGCCCTGCTGGCTAAGCGGCCAGGGGCCCTGGCTGGAGGGTCATCGCCTGTTTGAGAAAGTGAGCTCGTCAGACTCGTCCCTTTGCCGCTTTTGGTGTGTGTTGTCAGGATGTCACAGGAGACATAGTTATTATGAGAGGACGAGCCATGGGATTTTTTCTGCAACTTTCCCTTCAAAACCAATGTCAGGAATTTTGTCTGTTATGGAGCTCTAGCAACAAACAAGTGAGTGAATTCACCAAACACGATTGAGTGTCTTGTGTTCAGCTCCCACGTCGGGCGTGGTGCCAGGCCCGCTAGCTCCAGGGAGTGGTGAAATGGGGGTGGTGACTGCAGGCTGCCTCCTGATGGGTGGAGGAGACAGACCAGCCAGCCCATCATTGCGGCACAGCATGAGGACTGGGCTGCTGAGGGGGTGGGGGTGGCCATCACTGAGCTGTCTCAAGGGGCCATGGGTAGGAGGGAGCCGGGTGAGGGCGGTGTGGCGTGTGTGTCAGGGACGTGGCAGGGGTGCGAGGACACCAGGGCTGAGGCACACCTGCAGAGAGCAGCGGCGTGCCAGGGTCCGTGGGTGCATGCGGGGAGCTGGGTCATCAGGAGAGCTGCAGTGTGAACATGCTGGAGAAAGAGGGGCAAGGTCAGGAAAAGTCACTGAAAAGAAGCGCGTAGGGGACAAAGGCAGCTTTCTGAGGAGCAGGTTGGTCTGGGGGCCAGCGTGGCTCAGACACAGTTTCTTAGCTGGAGCCCCAGATGGAGCACAGTGTCCTCAGTGGGCGGGCGGAGACGGGCTTTCGTGACCCCGCCCCCAGCGCCCCAGCTTCGGGGCGCACAGCACGGGGGTGCCCCGGGGCTGTGGAAGGCGCTGCGCGTGTGAGTTCTGTGCGAGGCCGGAGGGCCCCAAGTCCACGATTCAGGCCTTCCTCCCCAGGACCTCGTGCTTCTGTTTCCACGGAGTCTCCTTGGTCAGTCTTTTCTTTTCACGTCTGATTTTGAGTCGTCATTAGAAAATGTTTTCTACACCAAAGTTATAAAAGAATTCACCCCGTATTTCTTCAAGGACTTGAATGGTTTCACTTTTTATATTTTGATTCTCAAGTATCTTTGGACTTTTTTCTGGTGTATGATGTAAGATAAGTATTCAATTTTGTCTTTTTTTTTTCCTCCCAAATGGTTGCCAGTTGTCCTGACTCCAGTTATTGAGAGGTCCCTCTTTTCCCCACTGGTTTGCGATACCGTTGGTTTGCGACATCTTTGTCTAATGCTAGTCAGGCGCCCCTCAGAGACACTGTGGGTTCGGGTCCAGACCACTGCAGTAAAGTGAATATTGCAATAAAGTGAATCACATGAATTTTTTGGTTTCCTGGTGCATATAAAAGTTATATTTACACTATACTGTAGTCTGTTAAGTGTGTAGTAGCATTGCGTCTTAAAAACAATGTATATACCTAAATTAAAAATTACTTTAGGGGCCGGTCTGGTGGTGTAGTGGTTAAGTTTGTATGCTCCGCTTTGGTGGCCCGGGGTTTGCAGGTTCAGATCCCAGGCGTGGACCTACACACCATTCATCAGCCATCCTGTGGCAGCATCCCACATATAAAACAGAGGAGGATTGGCACAGATGTTAGCTCAGGGCCAATCTTCCTCACCAAAAAAAAAAACCAAAAGAAAACACACAAAAAAACTTTATTACTAAAAAATGCTAACCATCTGAGCCTTCAGCGAGCCATCGTCTTTTGCTCGTGGAGGATCTGGAAGAAAGTGCCGTATGTGAGAAGTACAATAAAACGAAGTATGCCTGTATATCTATATGTGTGTGGGTCTGTTTCTGGACTTTCTACTCTGTTTTATTGATCCAACTGGGAATTTGTGTGCCAGTATTGCACTTTTTAATGACAGGGCCTTCATATTGTGTTTTAATAGATGACAGGGCTAGTCCTGCTTTGCTGTTTTTAGACATCCCGTGTGCTCGTGGGTCTGTTTATTGGGCTTGTGTTAAATTTGTTAACTTGGAGAGAATTGACATCTTCTTGGCATTAAGCTGTCCTTCCAAAGGCAAGGGACACTTCTCCGTTTGTTGGATTCGCTGCTTGGTCTTCCAGGAGTGTCTTATGTTTTCCTTATATAAGTTTTGCATATTTCTTGCTAAATTATTTTAAGTATTTTACTTTTTCTTGCTTTTTGAAATGGAATCTTCTGTTATATTTTCTAGCTGTTTCCTGTTTGGTATAAAATTAATACACAAAAAGCAATAGTTTTAATGTATTTTCTACTTTATTCAAATTTTTATTCTTCTTAGGAGTTTTATCTTTGGTTCTCTTGGGTTTTCTGGGTATATTTTCGCATCAGCTGCAAATAGAGGTGATTTTATTGTTTTCTTCCGTTTCTAATTGTTTTCTCTTTTCTGATTGTGTTGGCTCATACTTCCAGTGTAGTGGAGGACACAGGCCTCCTCGACTTGTTTCCGGCCTTCCTGGGAATGCCTGGAGTGTGTCCTCGTGAAGTGAGACACCGGTTTTGTTTTATGTCAGTGTCTTTGTCTGTCTGGCTGCTGTAGCAGAATACCACAGACTGGGTGGCTTATAAATAACAGAAATTTGTTTATCGCAGTTTTGGACGCTGAAAGTCCAAGATGAGGGTGCCAGTGTGTGGGGTTCCGGTGACCAGGGCCCTCCCCTGGGTTGCAGACTGTTGACTTTTCACTGTGCAGAGGTCCCCCCTTATCCACAGGGGATATGCTCCAAGGCCCCAGGGATGCCTGAAACCACGGGGAGTACTGAGCCCTGAATGTACTATGTTTTTTCCTATACGAACGTGCCTATGATGAAGTTTAACTTACAGATTCGGCACAGTAAGAGACGACAGTAACTGCTGATAAAATAGAACCGTTGTGACAATGTGCTGTCATAAACTTGCTGTAAATCTTAGCAGCCTCAGCATATGATTTTTCTTTCCTTCTTTCACCTTTCCTTTCTTTCCTTACTTTCCCTTTTTCACTTAAAGAAAGTGTTTTACGGCTTCTCTTTGCCATAGCCGAATTGCCAGCGTCACTGCTCTTGCGCTTTGCGGCATCGTTCCGTGAAACGAGGGTGACTTGAGCACAGTGACACCACGACAGTTATCTGATCACCCGGCGGCTACCCGGTGACTAGCAGGCGGGTAGCCTGCACAGCGCGGATCTGCCGGACGAAGGAGCCATGCACGTGCTGGGCGAGATGGAGGGGACTGCGTGAGATCTCATCCTGCTACTCAGGACAATGCGCGATGTAAAACATGAATTGTTTATTTATGGAATTTTCCAATTAATATTTTCGGACTGCAGTTGACCACACATAACTGAAACCTCAAAAATTGAAACCAAGGGTAGGGAGGACTACTGTGTCCTCACCTGGAGGAGGGGCCTGGTGCTCTCCAGGCGTCTTTGTCACGGGCTCTACTCCCACTCACCAGGGCTCCGTCCTCAGGACCTAGTCACGCCCAAAGGCCCCTCCTCCCATCACGTTGGGTGTTAGGGTTCAGCATATGGGCTTTGGGGGACACAAACATTCAGCCTAAGGCAGTTAGTATGTATTTAGCAAGCTGGGGAAGGATGTATCAATTCCCATTTTATTGACTTTAAAAAAAAAAATCAGGAATGGGTATTGAATTTCGTTGAAGGGTTTTTCTTGATCTGTGGAGAGAATCGTATCTTCTCGTTAGATCTATTAATATGATGAATTATATTAGATTTTCTAAGGTTGAGTCATCCTTGCGTTCTTGGAATGAATCCCATTGGGTCCTCGTGTGTTATTAATGTATTGCGTTGGTTTCTGTCTGCCGGTATTTTATTTAGCATTTTTGCATTAACGTTTGTAAGATTGCTATTTGTAAGACTGGTCTTCGTTTTTTGTGTGTGTGTATCTCTATTGGGTTTAGGCATCATTTTTATACCTACTTCTAGAAGATAAAGAATTTGAACATTTTTCTGTTTCTCTCCTCTGGAACAGTTTATGCAAGGGCGTTGGTATTCAAAGTTTGGAGAAATCCTCTGTAAAGTCATCTGGATCCAGCGCCTTTTGTGTGAGGATAATTCTTTGATAGCTTTCTTTGCTTCTTCTATGGAAATTAGTCTGTGTAAGCGTTCTGAAACAATTTGTTAAATTGTATTTTTTTTTCTGTGAAATTATGTTTCACCCAGTTTCAAATACATTTGCATAGAGCTGGACGGAACAATGTTTCCTGACTTTCCTTTAAGGACTTTACGGTTTTAGAAGTGACGAAGAGTGTGGGTGGTGTCCACTCACTGTGCTCAAGGATCCCAGGTCTTAAAGTGAGGTTTTAGTAAGACGAGCATAAGCTGTAATAACGATCCTCGCTGCCATTTGTGAATGCTTGGCTTTGTGTGTCTGTCAGCTCATTCCATCCTCACTACCAGACTGAGAGACATAACCCTCATCTCATTTCAAGGATGAGATAATTTGTGGGAATTACTCACTTCCTCAAGGTCACACAAGTAGGAAGACTCAGAACTGGGGTTGAATGTGATTTGTGTGACAGCCGAGGCTGGGCTGTTTCTAAGCAGCAGTGGATGATGAGAGGCACAGACAGAAGAGCTTCTGGGCGGAGGGATCCGCGTGGGTAGAATGAGCAGGACGTCTTCCCCAGGGGGGTGCGGTGTGGTCTCCACTCGGGAGCACGGGCAGCATTTAGGGTGGGGCAGAGGCAGGGAGGTGGTCCTGGGTGGGGAGCCTGGCAGTGGGAGGTGACCCTGGCCGAGGCGGACGGGAGCTGCCAGAGGTTCCCACAGGGAGAAGGCAGGTGGAGCTGGTGGGTCGGGTGCCCCTCTGGCTGGGTGGTCTGGAAGGGGAGGGGAGCGAGGGGCTTGGGGGAATAAGAAGCAGGCAGTTCTTCAACTGAGACTACACAGTGGAAGTTGTTTCCCGGGTCTAGTTTCTGCGCTAGGTTGGAATTTGGAAGGGAAGAGCTGTACGGGAAGGATCTTGGGAAAAATATAAAATAAGTAAAAACACCCCCAGCACCCGGCTTGGCTGCATGGGACACTTGACCGTGACTGAGCGTGCGGACCGTTCTAGGTGTGTCGCAGACATTGCTGAAGCTTGAAGACTGAGGAGGATGTGGGTGTGGCAACACGTGTGCAGTCTGTCGCCCAGGACAAATCGAGTGACATAAAGAAGTGAAGTGTTCCTTGCCTTTTCTGAAAAGGATGCAGGACGTTCTGGGGTAGTTAACTGGATTTTCTTAGAGCCAGTAACAGTCGGCATTCTTCCTGGTTGTTTGTAGCATTTGTTCACAAAGAGTGGTTTAGTTTCCTGAGAAACTGTGGGTGGATCCTAGGAATTCTGTCCTCGCTCCCGTGGAAGTGTGTGCGGATGACAGCTACGTGCAGAACAAGGCACTTTGACCTGGTGGTCAGATTGCCTGGCTCCTCGTTCTGGCTTGTTTACCAAACGCTGTGTAACCTCAGCTGGTCACTTCCCTTCTCTGGGCCTCAGCTTCCTCACTTGTGAAATGAAGACACTGAGTCCAGGGTCCCTTCTGGCTTTCAAATTCTATGATTTAGGTGTTAAGGTGAATAAAATTCCTTTAAAGTGGTTTTTGGGATCCACAAACCATAACCCACTTCTGTAATTTTGTCGAAATAAAATAACTCACTGTCAAACCCGAGCCAGAGCCTTAGTTTCAGGAGTAGAGGCTTGATTATGGGGGAAGCACGCTCGCTGTGAGTTCTTTGTCTCATGTGCTGTCTACTCTTTGTTCATTCCTTCCATGTTTGTTTAGGACCAAGGAAGACACTAACTGAGTGAGAGACAGCAGTCAATTAATAGTGCAAAGGAGCCTTTTGCCAGGGAGAAGGGAATTTTGCTTTTCAGATGCACAGAATTTATCCAGAAATGCTTCCGGAGGATTTCGCTGTTGCCTTGGGAATAATACATTCTGTGGCCAGGTCTTTTGTGTGGTTGGGCATTTGGGGGAAAGGTAGTTTTCTGGCAGTTGGTTATTTACCCCCGTGTCCTGATCTCCATCTGTGTTCAGCGACTTTGCCGTTCTGCTCAGAGCCGGATAACAGATGTGAGGGTCAGGGTGTCGAGCGAGGGAGGAGGGGCCTTGGTTCTCGTGGGGATGTGTCCCCACTCAGCTTGCTGAGTGGACCAGTCCCTTCATCTTTCTGTGCTGCTGGGAAACATTTGCCCTGAGCTAACATCTGTTGCCAATCTTCCTCTTTTTTTTTTTTTCCTCCCCAAAGCCCCAGTACATAGTTGTATATTCTAGTTGTGGGTTGTTCTAGTTCTTTTGTGTGAGCTGCTTTCACAGCATGGCTACTGACAGACGGGTGGTGTGGTTCTGTGCCTGGGAACCAAACCTGGGCTGCTGAAGCAGAGCGTGCCAAACTTGAACCACGAGGCTCCCAGGGCTGGCTCCCCTCCAGTTTTCTTAGTCCTATTTCTGCCATCAGAGATATGTCAAATATAATGTGATTGTAAGGATCAAATGAGGTAAAATATGTTAAGAGTGTTTTGTATATTAGAGCATAGCTAGTTGTCATTCTGGATGCAGAGCCCTTGGCCTGCGTTCGGGGCCACATCGAGAGCTGTGCTGGTCTGCGCCCTGGGGCAAGTCTCTCCCGCTCTCTGAGCCTCCATTTTTCCGTCAGTAAATCGAGAGAGTTGGATGAATTATCTACAACTCTGGTTCCAGTTGTAAGATTCTGCTTTTTAATATAGGAAATATTAATAAAATAGTAATGCAAAGCACAATTTGAGCCACGACCTTGAGGATGTAATTGTGTGGGTAGCCGGTTCCATGTCACGGGAAACAAGTTATTTCAATGTAAACTGTGGGGAATGTAACCTAAGAGGCATTAACGTCCACCATGAGCGCACTTTACAGTCAAGGAGATGGTATAAAGAGTAGAGACAGAGGCCGTGGCCTAGTGGTTAAGTTCAGTGTGCTCCGCTTCAGCAGCCCAGGTTTGGTTCCTAGACATGGGCCTACACCACTTGGCAGTGGCCATGCTGTGGTGGTGACCCACATACAAAATAGAGGAAGATTGGTAACAGATGTTAGCTCAGGGCAAATCTTCCCCTGTAAAAAAAAAAACAAAAAAACTAGAGACATTAAAACCAACCAGACCTGGTTCTGATTTGCATTCTGACTCTTTTTTTTAAATTATATAACTTTAGGGAAGAATATAACCTTTCTCAGGCTCAACTTCTCCATCTGTAATATGGTAATAATAATGCCTGTCTTGAGAGTTATTGTGAAAGTCAGTCATCATGTGTCTGAAGCACCTTGCAGGTTGCCTGGCACGTGGTGAGCACTAGATGTGGCTGTAATTCTCTCTTAAGCCCCTGTAAGGAGTGACAGAGGCTGTGGTACTTGTAGGGAAAGTAGGAAAGCCTGTATCGTGAAGGGAGACCTGGACGGGAGGCGCTGGGGGAGGTCAGGAGCACGGGCGAGTCCACCCTGACCCTGCAGGAGCGGCCCCTGCTGGTGGGGGGAGGGCGTGTGTCAGGTGGTGGAGACGCTCGATACCCGTCAGTGAGTCGGGTATCGGATGGAGAAGGCCACTCGATACATCTGTGCCAATCTCAGCTGAAGCCCTGGTCTCCGGTTGCTCTGCCTGTCCTGCAGAGAGCTGGCTGACAGCTGGTAAGAAAGTGACAGTTCTGGGGGGCACAAGGGAAGTGATGGGCTCTTCATGCTTTCTCGACATCCTGCAGACTTAAGCTGTAGAGGCCACTCCCTGCTTAGCTGCCCAGGTTTCCTCAGAGCTTCCTTTTTATGGAAATCTCTGGAGCTCTTGTTGGCTCCCACCGTTTGATCTTAACGGAAAAGGCATGCTCTTAGTGAGAGCTGTACACTGAAAACTGGCTGCAGGAACTTCTTCCTTCCTTGCTTTGGTGTCCGGGTGGGCCTTGGGTAACGTCGCGTCCAGCAGCTGTGGGAGTTCATGCCTGTTCCTTCAACAGGCCTCTGCTGAGTGTGTGCTTCATGTTGGAAACTCCTGGGCACCGAAGGGAGCCCAGCGATGGCCGAGACGCTGGACCTGCACGGCAGGGCCTGGCTGTCCAGCGGGGAGCTGGCCGGCGCCCTATGTAATTATGGTACTTTGTAGGACACTGTGTAGACTCTGGTGAAACTGTCTTCATCTTCCTCACTTTTTCTAGGATGAGTGTTGTTATTTGATGCTATCGCCCTTAAAGAAATGGCCTTAGCAACTCCCCAGGCCAGGGTTATCGCAGAAACCGTCCGTGGACGGTTATCATGAAATGGCCAAACAGCGCCTTTGGAGTCAGACTGCGTCCAGATTGTTACTGTGATGGTCTAGCTCTGGGCGTGTGAGCAAGTTACTAACTGCAGAGGCTCAGCCACTTATTTGCTTAGTGACCTTAGGCTGCCTCTCTGTGCCTCAGTTTCCTCGCCTGTGGAGTGGTAGAATGTAGTGTCATTACCAACAGACCGCACGGGGTTGTTGGGAACACAAGCAAATTCATACACATAGAAGGGCTGCAACAGCGCCCCATCCTGGGGGTTGCTGTGTAAGTGGCTTTTTCTTCCTCCTGTTTATGGGGACGATGGTCTCTTTGCAGCATTATTGTGAGAATTAAATGAAACGTCGTGTGTAGATGCCTAGCGCTATGCCTTTCACGTAATAGCTTCTCAGAAAATGTTAAATCTCTTACTTTATAAGTCGTCATTCCTTCACTCCCCAAAAATGCTCGCGTGCTTTCTCGGTGGACTGTGCGCCAGACTGTTTGTTGTAAGGTGGTCAGAGATAAGCAAAGCGCACAACCTGCTCTTAACCAGCTGGCCAGCTCTTTTGAGAGAGAAAAACAGACCTTAAGATCACTAAGTATCCAGTTATCGGTATAGCTGCTAAAAGATGAGCGAATGTTGGTAATTAAGGAGGACTTTCGTGAGGAGGAGCCAGTTGGGGTGTTTAGTTAGAGAGGGCTAGGGGAAAGGGGATGTGAGTTTGTTTTAACTGTTTAAAGGGTAAATATATAAGGGTAAAATATGGTTTGTTTAGTCTGTGAAAATCCTGAAAAGGAGGAACTTTTCTAACAATCACAACTGTCTGATTTGGGGATGTTTTGCATTCTGAGGTGCAAAGAGTTATGCTTTTTTTTTTTTTATTTTTGCTGAGGAAGATTAGTCTTGAGCTAACATCCTTTGCCAATCTTCCTCTTGTTTTGCTTGAGGAAGACTAGCCCTGAGCTAACATCTGTGCCAGTCTTCCTCCTCTTTATATGTGGGATGCCTCCAGAGCACGGCTGATGAGTGGTGTAGATCCACACCTGAGATCTGAACCCATGAACCCAGGCCGCTGAAGCAGAGCATGCCAAATTTTAACCACTATACCATGGGGCCGGCCGCCAACCTTTGCTTTGAGAATCTTTTGGTTGTAATTTCAACTGAAAAGAAAACCACACAGAGTAGCTAAATGAAAAACAGTGCAATGGAAATTTATCAGAGGGATGCAGACACCTCATGGAATCAAGTGCAGCCCAGTTCCACAGGTAATTAAAACATGTCCGGGGGCTTCTCAGGAGTCCAGCCGGTGGCTGGCTGTCTGGCTCTTCCTCTCCCTCACGTGCTCCCTGGCCTCTCAGTGTATCTGCTTGTGCTCCTGAGTGTGCTGACTTCATTTTCTCTTCCTCTGTTAACGGCTTTCCTCCTCTGGCACGCCCACGCTTAAACGCGGCTGCTCCACAGCTCCTGACTTTGTGTGTCTTCAGATCAAGAGATGCCAACTAAGAGAGTTCCTAGTCCCCAAACTCTGGAGGAAAGAGAACCTGATTGGCCAGCCTGGGGTAGGGTGGTCCGTTAACTATAACCTGGGAGCAGGGTTGGGGGGGTGGGGGGTGCAGGGCCCTGTAGTGTCGCTGTGGCTGCCAAGAGTCCACCGTGTGGTTGAGGGTGCTGCTCTCTGAGGAGGACGGGCTGGGCAGGAACCCGCCCGACACAGCAAACTCCCAGGCCTGGAGGGGTCTGCGTGATGTCCTCGCCAGGAGCTCTGTGCAGGGAGCCAAGGTTTAAAACGAGTTAGGGCAGATGCAGCTTTAGTCCTCTCCAGATATTGTGATGCCCGTAGAGGGAGCCCTGGTGGTCTCATCGTTAAGGTCCGGCACTCTCACTGGCCCGGCCTGCGTCCGTTTCCCGGTCAGGGAACCACACCGCTCCTCTGGTCAGGTGTCCCCCTGTGGTGACTGTGTGTTGCTGTGATGCTGAAGGCTGTGCCACTGGGATTTCAAATAGCAGCAGGGTCCCCCGTGGTGGACAGGTCTCAGTGGAGCTTCCAGACTAGACACATGGGATGAAGGACCTCATGTAAGAGGGGTATTTTTTTTTTCTTTTTTTTTTTATTGAGTTATTGATAGGTTACAATCTTGTGAAATTTCAATTGTACATTAATGTTTGTCAGTCATGTTGTAGGTGCACCACTTCACCCTTTGTGCCCACCCCCCACCCCACCTTTCTCCTGGTATCCACTAAACTGTTCTTGGTCCATAGTTTTAAATTCCTCATATGAGTGGAGTCATACACAGATTATCTTTCTCTCTCATGCAAGAGGGGTATTTTTGATAAGAGAATATATGAATGAAGATGGAAAATGGAGGTGCTGGAAGTTTAACATAGACCCATAAACATGTTTAACATTTTTGCTTATAGCTTTTAGCAGCCCTTCAATTTTGAGACCAGGTTGATTTCTTTTTAACTCTGGTAAAATATATATAGCATAGATTTTACCATTTCAACCCTTTTTGAATATACAGTTCAATGGCATTAAGTGCATTCACATTGTCGTGCAACCATCACCACGATCCATCTCCAAAGCTTTAATCTTCCTGAACTGTAACTCCGTCCACATTAAACACTGAGTCCCCACCCCGGACTCCCCCCGCCGGGCCCCCCCACTCTACAGTCTGTCTCTATGGTTTTGACTCCCTTTAGGGCCTCATATGAGTGGAGTCACACAGTATTTGTCCTTTTGTGTCTGGCTTCTTTCACTGAGCATAATGTCCTCAAGGTTCATCCACACTGTGGCACCTGTCAGAACTTCCTTCCTTTGTAGGCTGGATACTGTATTGCCGTATGTAAGACCACACTTTATCCATCCATCCATCCATGGACATCTGAGTCCTCAGCATCCAGCATCCTTTGTTGTGACCAGATGAACGTTCTCACAGTCTTCCTGGGGATGGAGCCAGCCCCACAGAAGCAGAGCGCTGGGAGTTGAGTTTCTGCAACCATGTCCTGGTGGTTATTGGAAAACTGTTTGGCGTTGTAAACGCCTGTCTCCTCCTCAGCGTTGACATTCATATCATGCGGTTGACACCGAATAGCGATGCCAGGCTTTGGGTCGCGACTCCCTCTGTTGGCAGCCTGGCTTTGGAGCTCCTCCCAGCTGGGTATTGTTGCCTCAGAGCAAAAGTGAAGGAGCAGCACATTGGCCTAGAAGGGATGTGTGAATCTGTTACTCGACCTGGTTTTTCATGCTGGAATACTGTATTCCGTCATCAAGCTAAAAATGAATTGCTTTGAGTAAAACTTAGCGTTCGTATTTTGCAGTTTGCAAGCGATGTGTCTAATAGTACCTTCCTCTCTCCTTCGTTTTCAGCAATGGAAGAGTTAATAGTTGAACTTCGACTCTTCCTTGAACTCCTGGACCACGAATATCTGACATCCACCGTCAGAGAGAAGAAGGCGGCCATTGCCGACATCCTGCTGAGGGTGCAGTCAGCCAAAGGTGCGGCGCCTCCACACCGTGCTTTCTCCTCCAGTCTCTCTGCCTCTAAACCGTCTTTAATTCCACCATTTTTCTAAAATGCTCATTTGTTCATAAACTTGTGAATTTGTTTATTCACCAAGTTGTCATCGAAGGCCCTACTATGTATGTGCCAGGCACTGTGTTAGTCTCTAGGTGTAAAAAGATAAAGGCTTTAAGGAGCTAGTGGAAGAGTGGGTGTGTTGGGGGTCCCCGTGAGCACCCCACCGTTCGGACAATCACTAGAAGGACTCAGCATACAGTTGTACTTTCTCATGCCCGGAATTTGGGACAGTGGTAGTGAGGGCACACAGCCAGACTGTAAGGGAAAAAGACACGGGCGGAGTCTTCAGGAACCGAGTGCAGGCTTCCTCGTGCGCTCCCTCCCCCGAGGGCCACACAGAGCACACTCTCCTCAGTGAGGACAGTGCAGCAAGGGGTGTGCGACGTTTCTGTTCAGGGAAGCTCGTCAGACACTGAGTGCTCCAGGATTTCGCTGGGGCTGGTCGTGGAGGCCCCCTCCGCCTGGCGAGTACCAACACTGCAGACTCCCAGAAAAGCAAGTTTATTAGTCAGCGTTCTCCAGAGAAACAGAACCAATAGGATAGATAGACAGACAGAAGAGGAGGCTGATTACGGGAATTGGCTCGTGTGGTTATGGAGACTGAGAAGTCCCACCGCCTGCCCTCTGTGAGCTGGAGACCCAGGAGAGCTGGTGGTGGCATTCAGTGCCAGCCTGAAGGCCTGAGAACCGGGGGTGATACTGTAAGTGTCTTTCTGAGTGCCGCATCCCGTGGATCAGGAGCCCAGACGTCCGAGGGCAGAAGGTGGATGTCTCAGCTCAAGCGGAGAGAGCAAATTTGCCTTTCCTCCGCCTTTTTGTTCTATTTGGGCCCTCAACGGATTGGATGATGCCTGCCTACATGGGGGAGATGCCCGCCTACGTGGAGGAGATGCCCGCCTACGTGGGGGAGATGCCTGCCTACATGGAGGAGGGCAGTGTATTTTACTGAGCCCACCGATTCAAATGCTAGTCTCTTCCAGAAACAGCCTCGCGGGCACATCCAGAAATAATGTTGCCCCAGCTGTCTGAGCCCTGTGTGGCCCAGTCAAGTCGACACATAAACTTGTCCATCACAGCAGGTATTTAGCATAAACTGTGCTGTTTGCACAGTCTAGACACAGTAAATCAACCTTATCAACTAGGGCATGATGGGAAAATGTCTGAAATCCACATTTCCAGATGCCGGCCAAGGGCCAGCCTTGCAAGTAGACCCTTGTAGGGACCGCAGCCTCAAGCCTGCTGTGTTAACTCTTGTGCACAGTGGGTAAGATGGAAAAGCAGGTAATAATAAGCCTGGTAAGTACCGTTGTAGCGAGTATCAGAGTGTTAGGAGAGCACGTGAGAGGAGAATCCAAGGCAGTTTAGAGAGAGGGTGGGTGGGGAGAGGCTGGGGGCAGTTCTCGGAGGGCACATTGTTAGGATCTTGAAGGCTCAGAGGAGATGGCTGGATGAGGTGTAGGGAGTTTTCCTGTAGCAGCTTTATTGAGATATAATTCACATCCCGTACACTTCATCCATCTGAAGTGTATAATCCCTTGGCTTTTAGTGTATGAGGCCAGGGCATGACACAGTTCGATTTGTGTTCTGGAAAGCTCACCTTGTCATTCTGAACAGCGGGTTGAAGGGTTTGATAGCAGATTGAAAGCGAGCCCCGTGAGGCTCTGGGCCAGTCACTGAGATAGGCGCACAAGATGAGGTCTGCATTTTGGGGGCAACTATGAAATGTTCACTTTTGAAATGAGGTCATTGCTTTCCTGCCTGGACTCTCTCATTGGGCTCCATTGCCCACGGATAACGTGCCCGTGCATATCTGCTCCAACGTCAAGCTGGCTTTGACTCCCCGCCCTGCCTGTTACCAAGCACATGACCTTGCACCTGTTACTTCATCTCTTTATGCTTCAGTCTCTTCACTGTGAAAAGGGCCAGTAGTAGCATTTACCTCAGAGGGACATTGTGAGGATTGAAGGAGATAATATAAAATATTTCTGAACAGTGCCTGACACATGGTAGACACCCAGTCACTATTGACTATTATTTTCTACTATTGCTTTTATTAGCAGATGTGGCCTTTCTTTTCAACCCCATCTTCTCTGTGTGTACCCTTCTCTCAGCCATTCCAGACCCCTCGTGTGAACACACCACAGTGTTGGGCCTCTTGCCTCAGGAGTTGCTGTTTGCTTTCCCCCTATTTCCCTTTCTCTCTTCCTCTGTCCAATGAGTTCCAACCCTTTGTCTCTTCATGCTTCATTCTGAATGTATCTTCTGATATTTTCCAATTCACTAATTCTCTCTTTAGCTCTTTAATTTGCTTAAAACCCATCTGCTAATTTTTTTTAGTGGTAGACTTTCCATTTGTTCTTTTTCTCTCTTTCCTTTTTTATTATTTCCAGTTTTCTGCCAAAATTCTGATCTCCGTTGCAGCTTTTCGAGGTCAGCAGCTTTATCATTTAACACCTCTTTTCTTAGCCTGTGGCATCGTGCTTGACCCGTTACAAGTGATCATTGTTGAGTGATTGTTTTTCTAGGTCTTTCCAGGTGAGCTCTTGGCATGTAAATAGTACTGTGCCCAAATTGAAACTAGTTTCTTCCTCTTTCTTGCCTTCACTGGTAAGCGCTCACCACATTTTCTGAGTCACTTGTATGTCTACTTGTCTTCGCAACTTGAGTTGAGTGCCCTGAGGGTATGAGCTTATGTCAGTCATGCCATCCCTAAAGTATGTCTCTCATAAAGTCTGACTTTAAGAGGGAGCTTAATACAGATTCCCTGATTCCCAGGAAAGCGTCTGTCCCCTTACTGCGTGGGTAAGTACTAACCTGAGTAGAAGTTCAGATGAAGCCACTTGCCTTTGAGAGGCCGTGTGGCATTGGGAAGAACATCAGCTTTGTGCCAGCTCTATCATTTCTACCTGTTAATGTTTTGATTAGTCCTTTAACCTTTTTTTGAAACCTTTTTAACCATAGATTTTTGACCTGTAAAATAGAGAATTAATACCTACCTTATAAAATTATTGAGAAGGATTAGAGAAGATAAATCTTTGCAAAATGTTCAGTATGGTGCTGAGAAAATGATAGCTGTAAACAGTACCATCTTCATCCTCCTCCTCCTCATCCAGTTCTGTGGTTTTGGTTGATACTTTACAGGTTTTGAAGTGAAAGATCATGCTCAGAAGCAAGAGACCCCCAACAGCCTGCCAGCCCCGCCCCAGCTGCCTCTGCCGGAGATCCCGCAGCCGTGGCTGGTGAGTTCATGTCCCACCATCATGGCAAGAATCGCTGGACGCCTGGGTTACTTGTGGTTCCGGGGCAGGTGCTGATAGCCCAGTTCTGGAAGAAAGGGGGCCTCATTTTGCTCGCGGCACTCTGTTGAGTGTGTTTGTGGGGCTGCTGTTATAGCTAAGTGGGAGGCTGTAAACGTAGCCTTCCCTTAGGAGGCTGGTGTTTCTCTGAATATTGCTGGAGGCACAGGTCCATGGAACTCTGTTCTTAAGGCAGATTTTTAAAAAATCAGAGGATTTAGCAGGCAAAACAATGACTTAGAGCCTGGCAACGTGACCCTCTTTCTGGGTTAACTCTGCATTTGAATACCTTAGTCTGAAACTTTAATCTTCATTGTTATGCTTCTTCTGGGATAACAAGCTAATTTTTATTCCAGAAAAGGATGTGTCATCTTCCAGGAATGTGTGTTTTCTTTGATTTTATGCATTCAGAATTCGTTTGGGAGTTTGCCATTTCTGCAGTCTGGAGATGCTCACATAGGCAGTTTTCACTACCGTTCAGCTTTTCTGCCTTTTGCTGTTTTCTGATTTGCTTACTCAGGGAAATCAAATTAGACTTCCATTTGGAATTAGAGCAAAATCAGTTACTTAGCAGTTCTCTTTCTAATGTTCACTTTCTGAGTGAATCATCTGATTCTCTCTCCACCGGGGTACGCCCTGCAGGAAAGTGGGGCGTGCTTCCTTACTGTGTGTCCTGCCTGGCCCCACATGGTGGCTGGTGTGCAGCACACACTCAGTAATCATCAGTCTAGAGGGGACAGAGGAAATTAGCACTCACCAGGTTCCTACCACACATCTCAGATCATGCTTGTTATTGTTTCACTCATGATTTCATTCATTCCTTGCAAATTGACCTCAAAGAACCCCTAAAATATCTCTAAGCATGTGAATAGTGTATATATCCATTTCCAGGAAAGTAAAGTTAGGTTCAGTGAATGTATGTGATCAGCTCAAGGTCAGAGAATAAGCAGGAAAGGCAAAATTGTAATGTATTCTTTTGACTTCAAATCCAGTGTTTTCTCAACAATACTATTTTGGGAGGTGTGACAGCAAAGCCGGTGCAGGCGTGGCTGGTGGATGGGAGAAGATCGGGTTAGGAACTATAAGCCTGCTGCTGAGCCGGGATCGCTCGCTCTCTCTCTTTTCTCTTTGTCTGTCACTCTCCCCGACTCACGCTCTGCCCCCGCCTTTGGCTGCATCATGGCAAATTGCCTGCTTTAAGGTATGAGAAGCCCTCCTGCTGATGGAATCAGAACTGGTGGTTGGTTAATCAAACATGTCGGTCGAAGTGAAAAATTCTAAGGAAGGTATACATATGCTTTAAATATTTTAAGTTTAGACAAATAATTTTTGAGTAGGAGTTTGACCAGTGGGTACTTTCTCCCTGATGGTGCCTCGTCCCTGGGGGTCCAGAGAGTCTCCCTCAGCCCCCAAGCCGTGCTGTTAGCTGCTATCGAACCACTGGGGTTTGGATGTAGGGCCAACAGCTATGTTCTTTGAGTCTGGGCTGCGTGCTGGATTCTCTTTGTCCTTCTGCATAATCTATACCTAGGATAGATTGTTAATAATTTCTGCCTTTGGTGAGTTGGTGGCCTGTTGGTCATTTGCTCTGGGCACAGTGACTCTCAGGAGAATTAGCTTATCGTAGGGTAAAGATGGAGCCGGTAGGAAGCTGCGCCAGGCAGAGGGTGTGCCACAGATTAAGGCACAAGCCAGAGAAAGACCCCACTGGACTGCAGCACTGCAGGCCCGTCTGCGTGGCTGGATAACCCCATTTGGGTGGGCAGTCTGCAGACGAGGCTAGAGCGCTCCACAGGGGTGATGGCGTGAAGGGCCGTGGGCCATTTGGAATTATCATCAAAGCAACTGTGAATGACTGAAGGATGTTTTCAGGTAAGATTTATGATACTCCCCTCAGGTATTATTTCTCATTCATTTGAACCACTGTTGCGTTTTTACCTCTTTTGTGGCGTGTGTTGAATGAATACTGCCTTTTATCACAGTTCTTTGTGTTATAAATGCTACAAAATGACCAACCTTTTACCTTTCTGTCCCTTTAGTGCCTACCAGTCTTTATGCAGTTGTTATTAACTGTCTCTTGACGTTCTTTTTGCTTCCAGCAGATCTCTAAAATTTACTCATCTGGCATAACTGAAACTTTATACCTGTTGAACAGCCATGCCTCACTTCGACTGTCTTTTAATTAAACTGAATTGGAGATGGTGTTTGTTTCTATATTTGTGTTTGTCACGTTGCGTAGTAGGAAGTGCCCGTGACTGCTCGAGGTCAGGGAGCATGTCGCAAAGTCAGGATTGTGACGTTGATGA
Organism: Equus quagga; assembly: GCF_021613505.1. Classification (NCBI taxonomy): domain Eukaryota; kingdom Metazoa; phylum Chordata; class Mammalia; order Perissodactyla; family Equidae; genus Equus; species Equus quagga. The sequence goes on along the minus strand of NC_060269.1, from coordinate 151,637,358 downwards.
TGCTTCTGCACAGGAAGGGAACGCCACAGTGTTTCTGTTCAGTCCACGGAGTCGATGTGGCGCTCCCAAGGTGCCCTGCGTGAGCTGGTGATCCCGTCAGTGTGGCTCCTGTTGCTCTGGAGGGCTCGTAAGAATATAGGGGTGTGCGCCACGTGGAAATTCCGAACTCCTAGATCTCTGCGATCGCGAGTGTGGCACACAGCATGGTGAGCAGTCCCACTCAGCGCCCTCACCTTCAGGGGAGACCAGAACATGCATCTGTGTAATAAAAACGTTTCTGGGAAGACGTGTGCTTTTCAACAGATTTTTGTTTTTGTTTTGTGCTGAGAGTTGCGCAGCCGTCAAGCTGATGGTACTTAGTATGCAGCAAGGGCTGAGAGAGCCTTTGGAAAGGCAGGCCCGGTCCAGCCGGAAATGGATCCCATCTGTGTTGACATTGGCTGCCAGGACCCACCGCCCGGCTCCGAGCACCCGCCTCGCTGAGCAGGTCGATCCAGACAAGCACCAACTGTGCCTCGTTTCTTCCTCTTCTGCTCCACAATAGCACTGGGTCTACAAACAGGGGTGTCTCGGATCTTCCTGGCCGAGAGAGAGAAAAGAGCAAGGGAGACGCCTCTGGGGGCTCTGTAGGATATGTGTGATCCCCAGGCAAATCGCTGTCTAGAAGTATTTTTATTCTATAACTTAGACAGCGGGGCTTATATCGTGTTTAGATGGGGTAGAGGAGAGTAATTCAATTCTTTGATGCTTTAGGGCCAGAGCTCATGTAAATGTGATGCCTTAGTATACCAGCAGATAACAATGAAGTCTTTTGTTGTGGTAAAATATACATAATAAAAACTTTTACCATTTTAGCCATTTTTAAGTGTCCAGTTCAGTGGCATGAAGCACACTCGCATTGTTGTGCAACCATCACCACCATCCGTCTCCAGAACTTTTCGTCTTCCAAACTGAGTCTCTACCCCGTTCTACAACAACCCCACGTTCCCCCCCGCCCCTGGTGACCCTTGTTCTACTTCCTGTCTCTGTGAAGCGAGGGAGTTTGACACCAGCCCTTGCCGGTGCTTGTTGATTGCCCTTCACCCTGTCTAAAGCACTTCCATCTTGTTCCTTTCTCCCATGACTTTCGAGAATCTCAGAGTTCAGTCTCATGTGTAATTCCTGTGGCCTCTTTATCTTAAATCTGCTCCCTGGCTGCACTTCAGATCTGTATCCTGTCTCTACCCTACTGGACGGTTGGCCTTCCCTGTGGAAGCCGTCCTACTGCTGGAGAAGGAAGTGAAGACAACATGGCCCCACGTGGCTCTCATTCTTTGTCGTGCATAAATAAAACTGGAGAAAACTTAAGAAAATATGTGAGTAATTTCTCAGTGTTTACTCAAGTGCTCTGTGAAATGCAAATTAAATAGTGATCAGAATGGAATGGGATGTAATTTGGACAAAAACTTTTGTTTTGCCAAGAAGACTACTACTTAATTCTTGATGTTAGGATTGAAAACGTTTTTGCAGTGTAGACTGTAAACTTGTTATCCATCAAAAACTCCTTTACTCCGATTTCCAGTTTCCTTCAGCAGTGTGAATACCTTCCTGAAGGATGCGCCACGGACTGCACGCTCTGTAGAGGGCTGCTAAAATATTCACGTCCTTAGAGAAGGGTTTTGCTGATATGTGACAGAACTAGAATCTGAACCCTAATTTTCTTATGTTAGATCCTAGCGTTTTGACTGTTGCTCTCAACAGATTTTAATCACTGTAACTGAAAAGCAGAATCTGGACACACCACTATATGTATAGAATTCAAGTCAGGAAGTGATTCCGAATTACAGGCTGATGCTTTCCTCTGCTAGGATCGGGTCTCGTGGTTTATCGGTCTTTCTAGTGTAAAGCACTAATCAGTCACTTGGGGTAGGAGGAGGGGATGGTGCTGAGGAGTGCCAGGTAGGAGGGGTGGGGAAGCCTCACGGTGTTGGGCCTGACGTAGGCATGTGGAACGCGCCTTCCTCGGGAAGCAGTGCGTCTGGGTGTGTTGCAGCATCTGGAGGCGGGCGGGTGGGCAGCCGCAGCCGTGCTGGGTCGGGAGTTCCTTCTCTGCTCCCACGCCACTCACTATGTGCAGTGTGGGCACGGGCGCAGAGATGCCGTCCCTGCCCTTCTGTAGCTTCTGGGTCAGCCGTCAGTCCCAGACTCTGCTGGCTTCTGCCATCTCCACTAATCAGCTCTGGGCATGTGTGACCCTGGGCAAGGCCTTTCATCCCTGGAGCCTCAGTTTCCTCATTTTAAAATCGTAATCAAAATACCACCATCTCAGTGTTATTTTCTGAACAGGATAAACTATATCTAAAATATCCCAGAATAATGTCTGACACGTAGTAGGCAAATGGTAAACAGTATTTATTATTGTTATATTGTTGAAAGAATAGTAATAATGAGAATGAAAATAATTATATTGTACCATACAATTATATAAACATAATATTTATTACTAATGGAAAAGAATTCTCTGTGAGGCTTTTCCTTAAAGTAGCAAAGGCAAATACTAATGGCCTTTTCTTTCCAAAAAGATGGAAAATAAACTATGGCCAATATTGTGAGCCAAGCAGCCTATAGATCATATTCCTGTCCATCTGTAAGTACTGGTTTTCTCTAATAAGATGTGGAGACCTCAAAGGAGAAATTTACAGTACCTTAAGGCAGATAAGGTTTCCTAAGTTAAAATGTAACTTTCACTTAAGTATTAATTTGAAGGAGAAATAATCCGGTGAGTTTAAACGTTATCTAGTAACTGGCTCTGTGCCATTTCTGTCTTATGTCTAGAGCGCAACGAAAGCAGAAGATCAGGCGCGCTGCGGAAACGGTCTCTCGTCTCTCTCTGGAAGTCCCTGAGGGGGCTGTGGTGCTTGGACCGCAGTCCCTTATTTCATTAGCATGCGTCTGTGAGGGCTGCCAGGAGAGCCCTGCTGACAGGTGGAAGGCGGTGTTGGAGCTTTGCGCACAGCCTGGGGCTCCTCTGGTCCTGAGCGCAGGTCGTCAGGTTCAGTGGAGTTCTGCCACGCTGGTGTGCAGTGTTATTGTTAGAAGGTGCATTTGAAGACCTGCTCTGGCCAGAGTTTATGATGTCCTTGATCATTTAGTCAGGACCCGAGGGCAACTCTCATGAAAATTTGAAGTAGGTAAAGTTGGCTTCATGGCCTCTTGACCTGCAACTTTATAAGAACATAGAATGGGAATCTTAGAGCCGGGTGGGCGTGAGAGATGATCGAGCTCCAGTGCCCTCCTTTCCAGGTGGGGAGATTGGACTCAGAGTCACGGGAAGGTGGCGTGGCCCGAGGACGGAGCCAGCCCAGCGCTGATGCGTGCCGAGTGTTGGAGCATTCCTCGTCGTCATGCTGCCTTCCTGTTTCCTGCCTGTCCTCTGGTTTTCCGTGATTACTTTTGGAAATCTGCCTTTAAATTTGCGCCATTTAAAATTCCTGCTATTTGTGATTTCAGGGAAATCTTACCTGTTGGAAAGGATCTGAAAGAAGTTTTTGCTCCAAAAAAGTGATGCTAAATTACAGTTCAGGGACTTCTCAGGCTCTCCTCCCCTTGCCCTTTAACAAACTGTAATTCCCCTGTTTGAGGCCCTGAAACCCCTGTGGTAGAATTTCAAGGTTGAGTGGTATTTGGGAGTGAAGTACTGATCCTTTTTGGAGAGAGTGGGTGTTCCTCTAGAAGGATTATTTTTGGGGGAGTATTACTTCAAAGTGAAAATAGTATAATTTTTTTTCATTTTAAAAACAGCAAATACTGTGTAGAAAATCGGAGCTATACAGACAATGGTTAAAAACGAGGTAACCATTTGTTAACATGGTGAATGACCTCCTGTTTTTGTATGTACGAAAGCATAAACACGCAAATGTTATATAAAGGGCTCCTAGTGTAGCTGTTTTCTTTCGCTTAACAGTATCTAGTAGAGATTTTTCAAGTAAATGACGATAGATACGCACTCTCCTTTTAAACGTCTGCACGTGGATGTGTCAGTATTTGTAAGCATTCCTCTTTCCATGAACATTTAGATTGTTTTAGATTTTGCTAAAAAAAACTGTTATGGAACATCCTTATCCACTTTTGCTCACAAGACCAATTGATCTTCTCGGCATAAATTTCTAGAAGTGGAATTATTGTCGAGTTGCCGAAGGTTGTGCCAAGTGCAGGACCTCCAGTGGGGTTGGAAGGTCTCTGTTGAGGAATCCCATGGGCCAGAGAGAAGCTGCTCCCCTCACACTGCGCCTGACTGCGGCTCTCGAAGGGGAGTCGCTGCCGTTTCATCAGCATTTGTTTGACTCAGCTGTTTGTAATGCTTTCCCAGGACATGAATAATTTGTATGTTTCAACATACTCAGAGGAAGTTGAAACACCCTCCATTTCATGGATAAAGACACTCAGTGGATCCAACAGCTCTTTCCCCAAAGCAGCAAGCAGAGGTTTCAGCTCAGGGTGGGCTCTTGTTCAGACCGTGCCTGGGGCGGCGTCCGTGGAGCAGGGTCTGTTTTCAGCGCTGCCTCTTCAGGAAGATAGGAGGGACGTGGATGCCGTCCAGATGGGGGCACAGCATGACGACCGTCCGTCCGGGAAGGCAGCCCTGAGCGCAGAGGCATCTGAGTTCTTTAGGGAACAGGGACCGGGACCGGGGGAGGGAGATAAGGCCTTCAAGCGTCTGAGGGCACATTGTGCAGAGGTCCTGAGGGAGTTATCAGTCTTCATCTGGCGAGGAAGGAGTGGGTGAAGCACAGTGGGTGGTGAGTCACCCAGCGGACTTCTGGATTCAGAGCTGAGTTACATGGAAAGTGGTGCAGTTTCACATTCTAGAGAGTTTATATTAAAAAAAAACCCTAGGATTTCTTTGGAACATTGTTCTACTTGGAAAGTTAACTTAGCAGATCTTCCACTTGGGGCCTCTGTTCTGTGTCATTCTTGGTGACATCTTTTCAGTTTGTTTACAGTTTGTTTTCCTTTTACAAAAGGAAAAGAGGGGGGCTGGCCCCGTGGCAGAGGGGTTAAGTTTGTGCGCTCTGCTTCGGCAGCCCGGGGTTCACAGGTTCAGATCCCAGGCATGGCCCTAGCACTGCTCATGGAGCCATGCTGTGGAGGCATCCCACATAAAATATAAGATGGGCACACATGTTAGCTCAGCCACAATCTTCCTCAAGCAAAAAGAGGAAGATTGGCAACAGATGTTAGCTCAGGGCCAATCTTCCTCATAAAAAACCAAACAAAGGAAAAGAGAGAGAGAATATGAATATAAAAAAGGCCTTTAGCAGACAGGCCTGGTGTTAGAAAACTCCTCCTCTGTCATTTCCTAGCATCTGATTTTGAGTGGGCCGTTTCAGAGGCAGGGCCTCCCTTGCCATGTCTGCAAACTATAAGGTAATGTAACATGTACCGTGCAGGGTTTCTGTGTGGACTGACCGATGCAACCCGTGACCAGTGCAGAAGCACCTAGTACAGTGCCGGGCAATTAGCGGGCGTCTGGCAGATGTTGGCTCTCCTCCCCGTCGCCCTTTTTGTTGCGTGAGGACTAGTGCGTGATTTCTGCAGCAAACCCAGAGATGCTCGTAGGAAGCGGAGGGTGGCCTGCGTTAGGTCAGCAGGAGGATTTGAGAGAGGAAGGGGGCCTCAGCAGGTCTTGAAGGCCAGGTAGAATTTGGATAGTCCTGAGCCTGCCGGCTCCTCTGTGTTCGAAAGTGACGGCTTCAGAGCCGACGGCCTCAGCCTCGGAGCCCGAAGGAGCTGTGATGCAGTTGGTTTCAGTAATGAGCAGCTTCCTTCTCCAGAGAGTCATTTCCAGTTTCTTTCAGAGGGTAGCTGATAGGTGGCTGCCTTTGTTTGGCGTGTCCCTGGTGCACATCGGGAGTGTGGTGAGACCGTGGGCACCGGCCCGTGCAGCCAGCCCTGTGTCTCCAGTGCTCCTGCTGCGGTGGGCGCCGGGTGGATCAGTGGCGCCCGTGCTCCCGGGCTCCCCACGGTGGGGTGGGCCATGGAGATGCAGAGGGGCGGCGGTGAGGGGAGAGTCGTGGGCATGAAGAGAGGGACAGACACTGTCTCTGCCCTGGGGACGCCCTCTGCCCGGAGCAGGAGCCATGCTGCCTGACGCACAGCTGCGGGCTGTGGCGAGGGCCGGCAGGAGCGCCGTCGGGGTCCGGTCCGAGCTGACCAGCAGAGCCGCTCCGCGGGCGGGCTCTCTCCCCAGGGACTTTCGGGGGGCAGAGGAGAGAGCTGGGTGACACCTGTTCGTTGAAAATGCAGAATGTCCTTCTGATGGTCACGTGCGTTGTTTGCTCCTTCTGCTCCTCAGCCGCCGGACAGCGGGCCGCCGCCGTTGCCGACGTCCTCCCTCCCAGAAGGCTACTACGAGGAGGCTGTGCCCCTGAGTCCTGGGAAAGCTCCGGAGTACATCACCTCAAGTGAGTGCGCCGTCTGCCCGGCCGCCGCCGGCCTCTCGGGTTTCGGGACGCGGAGAGCCTGCCCCCTTGCTGGTCTGAAGGGGAGGGGGCATCACACAACACTGGGGACATGTGGACTTAAGTCAGTTTTGACCCAAAGAGGTAAACACCGGAGGGGCTTTGCAGCGTCCCCCGTGCCTCACGGTGCCCTTGGAATCCGGATTCTGTCTCCCAGGACTCACAGCTGGTGAGAGCTCCTTGTGGAAACGTGTGTCCAAGGAGATGTGCTCCCTTTGGTCAAAAGGGAAATGACTTTCATGGTGCCTTTTTACGGGTGTGTGTATGGGCCCCCCACTCTGACGGGGGCCTGTCCCTCTTAGGCTGCGTTCATTGTGCCACGAGGTGGTGGCTGTCGACTGGGCTAAAAATCACTGGGGACAAAGCAAATAGGCATCTCGATCATTGGCTTGTCTTTCTTTTTGGTTTTATCTTTCTTTGTTCATACAGGTCTTACCAGAAAATTTCTGCCCCAGTTAGAGTTGTCATGACATGACTCCACTCTGCTTGGTGACTCTCAGAAGTCCCTCTCTGTTAGTACCCAGCTTTCAAATTCACATCAAGAACGGCACGCTGACGTCAAAGCCGCCTTCTAACTGTCTCTGGAATTTATTTTTGCATCACTGGCCTTGTTTCTCCTCTCACTGTTTGGTCGGGCAGGCTGCTCATGTCTCTTCTTGAAGTGGGGGCAGTGTCTGAGTGCTTGTTGACTCATAGAGTCTTGCGTTTCTTATAAAAGATAGAAAAAATGGGAAGTGAGTGACTGATTGCCCATTTTGACCTGGAGGCTTGTGGTCCATCGATCTGTGACATGTCACCCGCCTCGGCTGTCTCCCTGGGGAGACGCTCTCCTTCATCCCCGTGTTGTGTCCACATCACCTGTGGTCTCTGCGACACAGAGGCTTGAGTTTTCTGGTCTTTCTCTCCCCGGGCAAGAAACCAGCAGACCATTTCAGCAAAGCAGAATCTAACTTGATCGTTTCAGGAAATTCCCCTGGTGTATTCACTGAACATGAGGAGGGAGATGGAGAACCCGGCCGTGCTGGGCTGTAAGCCCCTGGAGGGTAAGGGGCCTCTGCTGGCTCACTCGTGCCTGTTTTCTCCACTTCTGGAATAGTCACGACACAGACTCGGCCCCACGTCAATAAATATTTGTTGCATTCTGGATGAGAAAAGGGACGGTTCTGGGAAGGAAGTTAGGACATACTGGGTTTTGAGATCATAAGTTAAATGCTTTCTCTTTCATTTAAGAACTATTCAGGAAAAATGCGTTGGGGTAATTTCTTAGTGTCCACTATTTCAGAAATTAGTAGATTAATTAGAAAACAAAAAATTAAATGGCTTGAGGTAATTCAAAAGTTCATTGGATTCCTTTCTTTCTAATAGCAACAAGTAAAGAAAAGAATTTTTTGTTGAGGGTATTTCCCAGCATTTGGAACGCTTGGTCCTAGCTTCTCCCACCTTCCTTCTCTCCACCAACACACTTTCAGGGCTACAGACCGACAGTAATTGTGTCTGACTTTGGGGGCCTCGGTAGTTTCCGTCCGAGAAGCCCCGCACGGCTCACGTGTCCCATCCTGTCCTCGGAGAAGCCCCTCCTTCGCTACTGACGGGTGGGTAACCTTCGTGGCACCAGTTCCAGACGGGAGAGCAGGAGCAGGCCTCACACTCAGGAACGGCGAGTCAGCAGTGAGAGCGCACTGCGGCTCCCTGTCTGTCGCTGGCTGTGGCTGTAGAGTGGACGGCCGGGGCCCCCGCCCACCCCGAGGGACAGCGGCGTGAGCTGCCTTGCAGATCGGACCAGGTGCTTGCAGACTGCGTGACGGCTTAGTTGAGTTGTGCATCAGAGATGGGCTTATCGGAGAAGCAGAACCATTGTGAGGGTTGTGGGATGAAGGCTTTATTGTGGGGACTGTGGGAAGCAGTGAAGAAGCCTCTGGACTGGGGCTGGCCGCTGAGACCACGAGCGGGGGAGGACTGAGAAAGAGAAGAGCCGCCGGAACCCACATCTGTCTCCACGTCCTCCAAACCTGGCGACACAGGCGGCCAGCCAGGGAAGCTGGAACGCGCCTCCCAGCCCAGGACTCAGAAGAGACCCCTCAGGAGCTGCAGGAGCTGCGGCCCAGCGGCTGCCCCACACCGACAGGGGGCCAGCAGACCAGGGACAATGTGTGTGAGCCGCAGCAGCGCCTGGCACCCCGCGCTGACCTTCAGCATGTACTGGCAGCTGCTTCCCGTCTGCCTTCCAAATTGCTCACAAATTGCTCTCATGGCCAGCCCGAACCCAGAACCATCCAAGAAAGGGAATTTTGGGAAATGTAATTCCAGCCTTGCTGAGTTGATACAGTGTAAAACCACCACCATTTATCTTGTGTCAATTTGGCATCCATGCACACCTCTTTTAACCACATTGAATTTCCAAATAAAGACAATAGCAGAATCATGCTGCAGCATTACAGGATTCGACTATCGCCCACACAGAAACTCCCTAACTCCCCGAGAGGGTACAGAGTCCTTTTCTCCACTTTGGGGTGATGTCCATTCTCTTCTAGCTGAGTCATGCTCTCCCCTTTGAGAGCCTGTAACTCAAATATGGGGATCCAAGGCTAACTGCTGTTAGCACTTCTCATGTTAGATGCTCGGGGAACAGGAGAGGGGAAGAGAAGAAAAGAAGTCGTTTATATATCCAAAAATATGTCCATATCAAAACAAGGGAGAAGGTTGGTCACTGGTTCAGTCCTCATTTCTACAGCCGGTCAGTGGTCATAGCTGTTATTTATGGCTGGCTTCATATTCCCTTTGCAGCAAGCACCTTGGTGGGTTGTCCAATAAGATGACTCAGCTTTCCTTCCTGGAAGGTCTGGGCCACAGCAGGACCGCCTGCATTGGACGGTTGTGCTTTTCCACTGACTGTAGTCACAGGGCGGGGCATCCTGAGGGATCTCCTGGATCCGGGCATGTCTTCCTTCCCCAGTGTGTGGTCACAGCTTGTTGGTGGTCAGGACCAGCCATCCCGGTCACTGCAGTAACCCCTTCTTTGCCTGTTGTCGCCACTTCCAGTTAAATGGAGCAATTATGCTGTCCTCAGGAGGGAGCATTCTGCCCGTAGAAACGAAGACCTGTGGGCCAGCAGGGCCAACGTTTCAAGGAAGGGCGGTAAAATTCTGTCAGTGGATCCCTAGGGGTAATAGTGAGAGGAGCCGCTACCATATTTGCCCCTGGATTCCCAGACCTGCGAATGCCGGCTGTGGGAGAAACAGCCCGCTCCGTCAGAGCATCTGCTAGAAGATCTTTTGGAAGATACCACCTCCAGCCCCACAAGGTGTTCCCAGTCAAGCTGGTCCTGAAACTGAACATTCAAAAGGACATTCCACCAGCCTGTTGGGTCAGCTGCTTCAGGGTGACCAGGACATGGCAAGACCAGGGGGTTTCATGAGCGTAAACCCATTGCGGTAAACTTCGTTTGCTATAAAACGAGTTCCTTGGTCAGAAACAATGTGACGTGGGCTCCCATGATGGTGAGTAGGGTGTTCTGTGAGACCATGGACGGTGCTTTTGGCAGGAGCATTGTGGACAGCGGAGGCGAATTTACTTGAGTTATCGCCTCCAGTGAGAATCAGGTGCTGCCCCTTCCATGATGGAAGTGGTCCAGTGGGAACCACCTGTTATTAGGTGGCTGGCTGCTTCCCCAAGGAGCAGCTCATGTGCTGGGAAAACGCTCCAAGTGCGGGAGCCAGGTGATGCTTCGTGGCTGAAGTCCATGCTGCTGAGTCCCGTGCGTGACCTCCATCCATGCCGCTGTGGCCGTTGTACATGAGTCCGTTTGACAAGAAGTCTGGGGAAAGAAGCTGACCCACATCTATATAATGGGTCGTGTTTCTCACCTGCGTTTGAAGATATTCTGCTGAGAGGGCTCTTTGCTCAGCGCTCAGCTGATGTGCAGATACTTACATCCTGAGCCTGTGTAGAGGTCTGCTCACAACCTCTTTTGCAGACCTCCTTGCTACTGCTTCCTCTCAAGTGTTGACCGTCCAACTGAACTGTTAGGCCATGAGTCAGAGCTGAGAGGAGGAGGGGCCGTGGGCATCTGAACTGCTTGCTTCTCTACCTTCCTTACGTCTTCTGGGCCCGGTGGAGATGCAGACTGTGTTGATGTGCTGGCTGAATGCTCCCTGATGGATCAGACAGCCTGGGGTCCATGTGGGCAGCTCAGGTTGCATCATAACTTGCTGCCCCATGCTCAAGCCTTTAGACTCTGTGAGGGCATCCGTGAGCCAAAAGCAGTTTCTCAAAAGTAAAATAGTTATTGTCAGAGGCTGGCATAGCTGTGCTCCGATATCCTAAGGGTCTGCACTGTGCTTCACGTATAAAAGCCTGTCAAAGGCCTTCATTACCGATTTTTATAACAAGGTTTGATCAGAGCAGCAGAACCACTCTGAGGTGGAATAGAAGGCTTATCATGGGGGTTAGACCTCAGACAATTATGGGAGCTGTTGAAGAAGTCGGTGGAAGGCTCCTGCCTGTGGATCTGGTTGGAAGGGCAGCCTGGATGAAAAGCTGGACTTGAAGTGGGGTGAGGTCAAGGATGCACAGATCTGCAAGGACAAACTGCAGCCTGTCCATCCTGGACTCCCTCCACACTCGGCGACTTGCAGCAGATGCTGGTGCTCCTGGCGATGGACTTGTGCGTGTACCCGTCCAGGTCTGAGCCACCAAAGGAGGAGGTCCAGCCGCAGGTCGGGCAGCTCCGGGCCAGCAGGGCAGGCCGACAGATAGTGGAAACACGCCCGAGCATCCGCAGCGCCTCTGCCGTCCGCCGATCCTCAGAGCGTGACGCTGCCACCCCTTCCGGCCTCTCACAGGGTTCTCTTGTGGCTGGCCTAACGCGGCCTGCACAGCTCGGGAATTCTGCGGACCGTGCTTCCCGCTCAGCTACGTTGACGCAGACAAAGTTGATGCAGCCCTTGTTGAGTTTTTTGGATTCAGGTTTATGTTTCATCTCATTTTCAGTTTTCTAGTTTCACTCTTTCTTTGTCCTTTTCCCTCTCTCTCCTCAAGGGTAACTGGGTGAAATGCCATTTCTCACTTCATGGGGTATGGTATATGTCCAAAATAAAAATTTTAATGTTTTATAGTTAAAAATACAGGTTTCTCCCACTATCTCAAAGTAGTGTGTCTATGAACCCCTTCGTAAGCCAAAATGGTGTAAAACAAAGAAGCAATTACCATTAATTTATGTGGGAAAAATTTTCAAGTGTTCCCAGACCCAAAAATAACCTACCGAGTCATACCAAATAACAAGTAAATGCTGAAGTCACGCTGACCTAGTGTAGACGCAGCAGCGGTGCGATGACTGCACAGCCCCTAGAAAGGTGAAATGAGGTTTCACTTCCCAGGGTCGGGAAGGCAGTGGGCTCCCTGGGAGGCTGAGAGGTGGTGGTGGTGGTGATGTGTTAGGCTGAGTCGTCAGAGGTTGGGGCGGTGGGAGGTACAGGAGACGGGGCTGTAGGAGAGAGGAGGGTCCTCTGTTAACATCTCATCATGTCTGAATCCATCCGGGCAGGCGGGTCTCTGATGTCTACACCTTCTTCCATGTCTCCCTGCCTCCATGTCAAAGGTCAAGGTCTGTCATCTGTTGTGGCTGCTGTGGAAGCCTTGAAGTATGACAGTATGCTTGGGGCTTTGTCTCTGTAATGGCTGGCTACAAAACAAACGCTGGATGCCATTTTCAAAGAAGTGAAAATCCTCATCGGGTTTCTTTCGGTTACCGAAAGCAGGCCCAAATGTGGGTCTTTTGTGAAAGTGAAGCGGCGTAAAGTGAACTTTGGGATCCCGAGGGAGACCTGTGATAGTTGATGGGAACATTCTTTAGTTCATCAGAACCGCACGATGGTAGCACTTCCTGCCCACGAGAATAGTTCCTGGTGGAGAAGCGCATTTCCTAACCGGCAGCGTCACTTAGAAGGATCCCCCCAGTTCTCTCGCTGGCTCTTTGTTCTGCTTCCTCATTCCACGTGAGGTGTGGACGTGTGCATGGACGCCGGGATATGCCACGGGCTGCCACTTTCTAGTCAACACCCTCTCTGCCCGTGCCCTCCGTCCTTCTCCCCGAGATCGCCTGTACGCCTGCTGCACAGGCTGAAGGCCTCAGTGATTGTTTCCCCTCCTCCCCGTTCCGTCTGTCTTAATTTTTCACAGGGCCCTCATTACCCCCTAATGTAATCCAAACCCCCACCCCAGACAGTAAACTCCATGAAGTTCTGGTGGAGCCCCCAGGAGGTACACGGCACGAGGAATGAGGGGTTCTGCTCCTCTGTTGGGTAACCGCTGAAGCGACCTGTCAGAGAGCTGGTCTCCTGCAGGCCCGGCTGTGCCTCCTGACTGCTCTGTCTCCTGTTCAGATGGCTGACGTTCTTCCGAAAGTGAACCCGTCAGTCCTGCTCTCTCAGAAGAAGGCGGAACGTGGACTTGCTGTCACTCTCAGCTGTGCATCTCAGCCCGTTCCCGAGGAGGCAAAGGGCGGCTGGGGGCATGGTCTCCTTTGTCAATTTGAAGTCACGTTTTGGCTCTGTCACTCGTCAGGGATGTGGTCGGGCGTGAGTTACTTGGTCTTCCAGCATCATTCTTCCTTTCCCCTGAAATAAGGATGCTGCTCTGTGTCCATCTCTGGGTGACTGAGAGGCCCAGCAGGACGATGGCTGTGAAAGCCCTTTGTAAATTGGAAGCAGCCCCCGGCTTTTCAAAGCTTGATCTCAGATCCCGGCATATAGATATAAGAATAAACAATATTGCGTGACACACAGTAAGTGCTCAATAAATATTTGTTGAATCGATGAAATCAAAGGTGGTTCTCCCATTTATAACCAATTTATTCCTTAATGCTTTTGTTCACTTGTTCATTAAATATTTACTGAAGTTTTTGTTTTAGAAAGCGAGCTAAGCACTGAGGGATTCATGGTCCTCCAAGCTGCCGTGAACAGGATCTTCCTAAAAAATACGGTTTTGTCCGTTGCCCATCTTAAGTCTCTGCTTACATGGGGTCAGAGGGTAGCACCTCACCTTTCACAGTCTGGCCACCACCTGTGTTTTCAGTGTCATGTTCGACCACTTCCCTCCACATACCTCCATTCCAGCCATGCTAAACTCTTTTATTGTAAAATATAATGTATTTGCCAAAAAATGCATACAATGTGAATGTACGCTTAATGACTTATCAGAAAGCGAAACATCTGTGACCCATGACCCAGGTCAAGAATAGAACGTTGTCAACCCCTCAAGCCCCCGACGTCCCCTCCTCATCACAGCTCCCCTCCCCTCAGAGGCAGCCACTGACTTGGCTTCTGTGGCAGTCACGTAAATACTATTGAAAAATGAAAGGATCCACTCTATTTTTAAATGTTTTGATGTTTTCCAGTGCTTTTGCTCATTATCTTCCTCCTTCTAGACTTTTCTGCCTGGTTGGCAATGACTCATAAAAGCTGTAGATCAGAAGTGTTGTCTTCAGTCTTTGCTGTGTCCCACGCATGCTCTGCTCCTCGGCCTGTCTCTCTGTGGCATGTCTCACTGCATTGTGGGTGTTAGTCGCCTCCAGCGCCGTCTGATAGAACTTCTGCAACGATGGACTTGCTCTCTGTCTGCGTTCTCCAGTACAGCATCCACGTGGCCACCAGGGACTGCTGAGGACTTGAAATGTGGTCAGTGCAACTGAGGAACTGGATATTTAGTTTTCTTTAACTTTAATTCGAATTTGAAATTAAATGCCCACCCGTGGCTACCACATTAAACGGGAGCGTTGGGTGGACGTAGATGCTGGTGTGTGGGGCGTGTGTGTGTGTGTGCCTGCGCGTTGGGATTGGGGAGGGTGCGGAGATGACAAGAGCAGCCTGGCTGCGGGGTGCGAGGGTTCATGTGCAGCAGCACAGAAGGGGAATCTGGACTGTTCTGTCTCAGTCACTCCCCAGTGATCCGTAACCGAGGTCCGTAGCCACTGCTCCAGTCACCCCTCCTCATGTTCCTCTTGGCACGGTCAGCATCCTAGTCAACCTTATCGCAGACGCCTCTTAACTGCTCCCCGTCTCTCTGTCACCCCAACTTCAGCCCATTCTCAATGCTGTTGCCAGAGTTATCTCTTCAGTCACTGTAGTTTCTTGCTTAAGATCCTTCATTGACCTCTTTTTCATGGTTTAAAATTTAACTTAAACTTCCCATCTTTCTATTCCTCCCTCTTAGTAATGAGTCTTTGAGAGAAAATTAAAGTGACCATTGAGTACAAGTTATAGCCTAGCATGCCATGAGTGAGAAAATGTGAACTCTGTTCTGTATGCCATTCCTGCCGCTTCTGCTGAATTGTGCAACCAACTGCTTTAGCGGTAGTTTCTTCTTAGCTATCATTCCTTCGTCATTTAGGTGTTCATTCCTCAAATATGTTTTGAAAAGCGAACGTATTCCATGTGTGTCCTGGGGTTGAGGGGAATGCAAGGTGAATCAGACTCTGCCTGAAGGAGCTTATCATCCAGCAGGGCTGAAATTAGCAATAATACTGACAGTCACTGGTATTCATTTTAAACACTTTTAATTTGCCAGCCATCTTTCTGAGGCCTTTGTGAGTACAAGCTTATCTAATAGTTCCTCCTTTTACAAATATTTGTGCACCTGCCCTGTGCCATTAGTTACATTCTGGGACAATCACATCCAGCAAGGTGGTCTCCCTCCCCTGAGGGGCTTATGGCCTGGTGTTGGGGACAGATGGCAAATGGTGATGGCAGTACACTGGGTGTGTTTGTTCTCGGGTGGCATGGATGCACAGAGGAGCAGCATTTCACCCGGGTCTAGCCAGCTCAGACTGCCATGACAAAATCCCGCAGACTGGGTGGCGCAAGAATACACGTTTATTTCCTCACAGTTCTGGGGGCTGGATCCAAGATTCGGGTGCCAGCAAGGTCCAGTTCTGGTGAGGCCTCTCTTCCTGGCTTACAGACAGGCACCTTCTCCCTGTGTCCTCACGTGGCCAGGAGAGAGCGAGAGTTCTCTCTCTTCCTCTTCTAGGCCACCAGTCCTATCCGATTAAGACCCTGCCCATATAACCCCATTTGACTGTAAGTACCTCCTAACAGTCTGATCTCCAGATGCGGTCACACCGCGGGTAGAGCTTCCACACGTGAAGTTGGGGGCACAGCTCAGTCCAGTGCAGGACATGTTGTGATTCAGGGGGGCTTGTGGAGGAGGTGACGGTAAGTGGGATCACGAAAGATGAGAGCATCTGTTGAGGCATGGGCAGGAGCATGAGTGGGATGAGCGGGAGGCTGGTGTGAGGGAGCAGCAGGTGCAAAGACCTGGAGGTAGAGAGAAAGCGATATATTGGGGAAACCAAAAATAACCTGGTATGTGGGTGTTAATGCACCACAGAACAAGAAAGATGGGTGTAAATATTTCCGAACGTCCCAAGGATGGCCGAAGGGGATGGGCGGCCTACGGTTGGCTCTTGGACCTTAGGAAGGGCTTGTGCGTGTGGCGATGCCCCAGGGACAAGGACAGTGCTGACTAGGAAGAACTGTAACATGAAGGTGTGGTGTGGAGAGCTGGGCGCTTCTCTGGGCCAGGGTTCCCTTTGGTGGAAGGCGCTGCAGGACGGGGATGATGTTCCCCCGCGAGAACGTGGCAAGGGTTCAATAAGGCCGGGTCTGCAGAGTGCCCAGCCCGGGTTCAACAGTCTTAAATGGTCTTTGTAAATACAGAATTCCTAGTGACTTCCGTGTAAAAATTGTGTTGAGTTTCCACTTCCCAAGTCTGTTATTTTTTCCCATTTTTACTAATTAACGTTCCCCCAGCACACTGAATGCAGAAAGCCCTTCCTCACTGAATGATGTAATAATGTGCCCTTGAGCCCGCAGGTAAGCGTGCAGATAAGATTTTTGTAACCTGGCCCTGTTCCTTCCTTCCTTCCTTCCTTCCTTCCTTCCTGCCTACAGATTATGACTCAGATGCGATGAGTAGCTCCTACGAATCGTATGATGAAGAGGAGGAGGATGGAAAGGGGAAGAAAACGCGACACCAGTGGCCGTCCGAAGAGGCTTCCATGGACCTGGTGAAGGACGCCAAGATCTGTGCCTTCCTGCTGCGGAAGAAGCGCTTTGGCCAGTGGACCAAGTTACTCTGCGTCATCAAAGACACCAAGCTACTGGTAAAGCGTTGTGAATTGGTTGCCCTGGGGTAAAGCCCGTAGGATTTTGTCGGCGGTCTGGCTTGATGGTGTTTGCATCCAGGCAACCGATGACCTCAGTGAGGAGGAAAGGGAAGCACTCAACCCCCAGCGCCTCCCGGTGAGCTCACAGCGGTCAGGCGCTGGCCCGAAATAGGCCGCCGGCGAGCGCTGGCTGAGGTGACGGCATCTTTCATGCCGCTGGTTTCGTCAGCCCCCTACAGCAGGCAGTGTCTGCGGTTTGTGTCCGTGGAAATGCACATGCTCGGACTTGCCAGGCGTCGTCAGATGGATTTTCTCATTTGTCGTGAGTCAGTGGATTCCTCAAAGCCAGGTCATGGAAGTGGGACAGGCAGGCCGGGCGAGGTTTGGAGGGAAAGAGTGGCCAGGAAGGGAAATTCTTTTGGAAAGCTGCAGGCTGATTCTTTTTTTTCCCTTAAATCTGAGAGGTGGAAGGGCGATGGGGTAAGTGGCAGAGGAGTGGAGATGGGAGCACGCAGACCCTTTGCTGTAGGTGTTATTCCCGCGGGGCCTGTCCCGGGAGGCTGGTGGGACGTCAGCCCGCCTTCCCCCTCCTTCCTTCCTCTCCAGCTTTAGAAACCCTGCTTCATTGTTGGAATTAGGAATTCTAGAGTATGTTTTTGCTTTTTGCTTTTTCTTCAGATTAACCTCAGGAAAAAAAATTGTATCATTAAAACAGAACACATGAGAATTTATGATGTTATATATCACACTTTACTGGAGCGGATGACAGAGAACCCTTTTTTTATCGTTTCATCTGTGAATTGTGGGAATTTTATTTTACTAGATTCTTAGGACACTGCATATTTTTTAATTAATGGTTTTGTTCTTTTTTTTTTTAACAATGAGAGTACATATTTTTTCCACATGTGTGGCCTGAATTTCTCCCAAATTTAGAATATGCCAAAAATGATGCTGTGGGGGAATTTTAAAGAATGAAAAAAAAAAGGTTTAAAAGATTAATATGGTCCTTATTTATAATCCGACATAATGGCTACAAGATGTGGATATATTATATGAATGTTTTAAAAATATACAGTCGGCTCCCATTTCAAAGAGCAGTTTGAAAATGCACCAAGGGAAGCGCGTTGTGCGTGGGGTGCCCGTCCTCGCTCCCTGCCAGCGCTCCCTTCTCGCCCGCTGCTGTCTTCCCTTCCACGGCTTTCCCTCCCTTTGCCTCCGTCTCCCACCAGATTCCCCACCTTCAAAACCAGGGTGATAACACCTGCTGTTTAGAGCAGTTGTAAATAGTTATGAAGAAATTAGTGGAAAACCGTGTGAGAGCGAGCTCTCCGATAAAACACAGAATCCAAGTTAGTTATTGTTATTATGAGCTTTTTTTGTTAAAAAATGACCTATGATCCAACTTCCCAGATGACTCCTGTTGACATTTTAAAAAACTAAAAAGAAAGAATTAAAAACATGAAGAAGGGGCCAGCCCTGTGGTGCAGAGGTTAAGTTCATGCGTTCTGCTTCAGTGGCCCAGGGTTTGCTGGTTTGGATCCCGGGTGTGGACCTAACACCATTTGTCAAGCCAGGCTGTGGCAGGCGTCCCACATATAAAGTAGAGGAAGATGGGCACACATGTTAGCTCAGGGCCAGTCTTCCTTGGCAAAAAGAGGAGGATTGGCAACAAATGTTAGCTCAGGGCTCATCTTCCTCAAAAAAAAAAAAAGAAAAGTTAACAGTGATAAAGCAAGTCCTTTCTAGGTTTAAATGGTACAGAAAACTATAAACAGAAAACGGAAAGCCAGGCTCTCCCCACAATGTTCCCTGCCTGTCTTCCCACAGGCACCACCATTAGTGGCCTTTGTGTGTATACTTCCAGAACCTGTTCCTCTCCGCGCCTGGCAGCTCTGTGCTGGACACTGTGATGTCCCCAGATCCCCCTTCAGGACTGAAGGATTTGTCCCACCCTTGCAGGGATGGCTGCCTGCAGACAGCTCACCCGAGGTCGTGCGCCCTTCCCAGGGGGTCTGTGTTCCATGCGGTGCCAGGACGTGAAGGCCCAGCCTCCTGGCACAATCCTGCTGGCGCCGTCAAGCTCCCGCACAGGCCTGCTGGGGCCTTTTGTTTGAACTCCCTTGCAGCCATGCTTCTTCCTCTGCTGGTCGTGCTGCCTCCCCGGCCCTACAGGTGTGGCTCTGAGGGGCGCACCTTAGTAAACCCGGCACGCTACTCTGTTGTATCGTCAGCCTCCTGGGGGTCCACCCGCAGGGCCCTCCAGACTGCAGGTTACCTTACTGCTGATAACATATCCATTTGGAGACACTTAACCCGAGGAAAACTATAAGCTATAAAATTTCTCATTCCTTCCACAGTATTGTCAGTTTTCTTTTTCTTTTTTTGGTACTTGCTGAGACTGTGAAAAATCTGATGAACAGTGACATTCATAACAATCTGAAGTTAATTGGTTTTGGTGTGTTTTTTCCTTCCTTTTTAGACAGGGCAACCATTGGTTGAATTTTTAAAAAAAGTGTGTGTATTCCATACATGTGCCACTCAGGAGCCATGGTTTTGGAACTGTGAAAGGAAAGGGCTCTAGAATAATCCTTTCTGGAAGTAGGTTCTGTTCATTCGTTCCCCCGTCAGCAGAGGGTCTGGAGTCGCGGTGCAGGCTTCGCCCTCGTGCAGCCTGGGACGGGGGTCCTGGCGCTGCCGCTCTTCCCCTTGCCTGGCCTGGGGCAGGTTATTTCACCAGCTGAGCCTCAGTTTCCTAATCTTCCAAACGGGTGTCTGTGAGGGTTAAATGAGGTGCACGAAACCCCTCATAGAATGTTGACACTCAGGGATGGGTAGCAGATGTTATTATTACTAATAATTTAATGTAATTCAGTAAAATAACAGCAATAACTATGTTACAAATGAGGAAACAGTCTCAGAAAGCTTAAGAAACTTCCGGAAACCCAGATAAATTAGTAACAGAGCTGGGACCCGGATATCTGAACTTGTAGACCGCATATTTCCATTAGGAGGTAAGATTTTGGTCCCCACCAGTACAGTTAAACCAGAGGGCAGGGGAAACCTCTGCACAGGATTTGTTTGTAGGTTTTACAGACCTACCTAGGCTAAGCAGGGATGGTCGCACTGAAATCTTCAGAGTGAATGTCGGTGCATAAATGGAACAGCATGAGTTCTGGATCCTCTGCTCAACCAGAAAACAAACCTTTGCAGGCATTTTTGTTTATTATGCGTTGATATTTATATTCTTAGTAAAATTGTTCATTTGTCTTTCGGAAAGAGGGTAGAGATGAGATAGGCGGATACCAAATGACATAGGTTGTAGAATAAAGTATCCAAATTGTCCGCCCGCGTGAGGGCTGAGCTGTTTCAACAAACCTAATCTGTTGTATTCGTGGACCTTAACAAAGATGCTTCACCAGAACAGAAGCTCCATCAGAGCAGGGACGTTTTGTTTCCTGCTGAGCCAGGTCACAGATGCTCAGTCAACTGCTCAACTGATTGGGTCGACGTATCTTCACGAACGTGGAGGTGGAGCTTCAGGGAGGAGCAGTGCTCTGTGTGCGATACCTGAGCGTCTGCAGGTCCATTTTCCAATCTCCGAGCATCTCACTGTTCAAGGACCTCCAGATGCCTTGACAGCGCTCCTGTTTTCATTATTCTGGAGTCGTCTCAGTGTCCTGTTTGGACTTCCTCGTAACCCAACTTTGTTTTGTCATGTTAAATGCAGTGCTATAAAAGTTCCAAGGACCAGCAGCCTCAGATGGAACTGCCGCTCCAAGGGTGCAACATTACATATATCCCAAAGGACAGCAAAAAGAAGAAACACGAGTTGAAAATTACTCAGCAAGGCACAGACCCGCTTGTTCTTGCGGTCCAGAGCAAGGAGCAGGCCGAACAGTGGCTGAAGGTAAGCTGTTGGTTTTGTTTCTGAGCCTTGTTTATTGCCAAAGCTTTTTCTGAGATCTGTTTTTGTTTTAATTTGTATTTTCTTCAAGCACAGGCAAACATGGATTAACCTGAATGCTTTGTTTTTGATGGCAGAGTATTCTCAGTCATTACTGTGACTCTTGTCTTCAAGAGGCGGTCTGCCTCCTGTTTGCAGGCTGCTTGTAGAACCTTCTCTCTTACTTTGATTTTCTAGTTTCACTTTATTGTGTCTGGATGTAGATTCTTTTTTATTTATTTTGCTTAGGATTCCCTGGGCTGCTTAAATCTGTCGATTGTTATCTTTCTAAGTTTTAGGAAAAATTTTCAGCCATTTTTCTTAGAGTCTAACTTTGCCCTGCTTCCTCCCTTCCCTCTGACTACATTTAAATATATGCTAGACTTTTTCACTATATTCTACTTCTTATCTTTGTATTTAATATCCTTTTTTTTCCCTTTAGTCTGGTTAATTTTTTCTTGTTACTTTCCAGCTCTCTATTTCTATCTTTAGCTGTGTCGAATCTGCTGTTAAGTTTGTTCCCGTTCACGGGGTTCTCAGTTCTGACTGTGGTAGTTTTCAACTCTAGAGTTTCTGGTTGTTTCTTTTGGGAACGTTTGTTTGGCTTTCATCTCCATAACAAGCACATAACAGGCATGGCTGTTTGGACCGTGGTTTCGGTGGAGTTTGCTGGGTCTGCTTCTGTTATCTGTTGTGCTTGTTCTGGTTCACGTCATTTTGTCTTCTTGTGTGCCAGGTTCTCTGATGGTCATGCTGGTCGTTACAGTTGGGAAAAAATTGTTTCAACAGTTTTCTTAGAACAGCTTTACTGAGGTGTAATTCACATCCCATGCTGTTCCCCCTCATGATTCAGTGGTTTTTAGTATGTTCACAGAGTTGTGCCACCATCACCATAATCTGATTTCAGAACATTTTCATCGCCTCAAAGAGAAATGCCGTGCTCAGTGCGCTAACAGTCACTGCCCCATCCCCGCCCCCCACTCCCAGCCCCGAACAACCACTCCTCTGCTTTCTTTCTGCCTCCATCGCTTCACCGGTTCTCAGCATTTCATGGAGATGTGCTCATACACTGCGTGGTCTTTCATGACTGACTTCTTCCACTTAGCACAATGGTCTCAAGCCTCGTCCACATCATGGCATGTGTCAGTGTTCATTCCTTTTTATTGCCTTTTGTGTCGTATCTAAGAAACCATTGCTCAATCCAAGATCTTGAAGA
Organism: Equus quagga; assembly: GCF_021613505.1. Taxonomy (NCBI): domain Eukaryota; kingdom Metazoa; phylum Chordata; class Mammalia; order Perissodactyla; family Equidae; genus Equus; species Equus quagga. The sequence continues at coordinate 151,615,537 of NC_060269.1, read as the reverse complement.
TTGACACTTATTTTTTTTTCTTCTAATAGTTTTATAGCGTTAGCTCTTAAACTTAGTCTGTGATCCCTTTTGATTTAATTTTTGCAGGCAGTGTGAGGTAGCGGTCCAGTTTCATTCTTTCTCTTGTGGGTATCCAGTTGTCCCTATAGGAATAACTTGGTTCTCAGCACTGTGCTTCCCTCTGTCAGAGAGCATGCCATTTGCCTCTGCCACATGGTTGGGAGCATTAGCTCTCCAAAGTCAGTTTAATCTAATTTCAGGGCTTGAGATCTCAGAGCCCCCAGGTAACTTGAGCTCAGCCTGCAGCCCATTCGAGGGCAGGTTTGTATTTAATTTTCACTCTTACTCCAAGATACAGTCCTTGAGGTTCGAATCGTAGTTGTGGGTGTTTTGTCAGAGACCTCGTTCTCGGCATGCCCTGCACTCCAGCTTTCATCCCTAGTCCCCTGGAGTTGTCAGCGGTGCCGCCTGGGCCCTTAGCTGCCTCCTCTGGGGTGGCAAAGGCAGCCCCAGCTGCCAGGCGACCTCTCTGGATTTCCGTCTTCTTCTGGATCATGGCCCAGTGATTCCTCGCTGTGATAATAGCTCTTTCACGCTCTTGGGAAGATGCTGTGTGCATTTTATGTTACTTCCCTAATTGTCTTCATCAGGCAGATTGAGCCAAACCGTCTAGTCCATCATTGCTTGCTAGTACCTGCTTTGAAAAGAGGATTGGGAGGAGGTGGGGAACCTGATGAAACATTTTATACCAATGGTTCTCACGATGTGCAAGTGTCCATTAAACCTTGAGCCTTGGGCCGGCCCGGTGGCGCAGTGGTGAAGTTTGCGCTCTCTGCTCCAGCAACCCGGAGTTCCCCAGTTTGGGTCCTGGGCGTGACCCTCTGTACCGCTTGTCAAGCCATGCTGTGGCAGGCTTCCCACATATAAAGTAGAAGAAAATGGGCACGGATGTTAGCTCAGGGCCAGTCTTCCTCAGCAAAAAGAGGAGGATTGGGGGCAGATGTTAGCTCAGGGCTAATCTTCCTCAAAAAAAAAAAATTCAAAGCCTCACTTCCCTCTTATTCCCCAGGGAAATATAAAGGGCAGACTGATGATAACAATGATTGTGTCTGTCGGCCGGTCGGAATACCTAGACGTGGCTGTTCTCATATCCGTGTCCTGGGAGACTGAGCAGAGCATTTCTTTTTTCAGAAGGAATCCTGTGATGGGGAATTTCTCCTGCTGAGCTTGCTTAGCCTTCCAGACACAGAACTCTCACATGTTACATGTAAACCACTACTGTTCCCAGAGTTCCTTTCCACCATCCTTCTCTCTTGATCCTCAGAGCAGCGGCCTGAGAAAGGTGTTGCTATGAGCTGTTTCATTTTACAGGTGAGAGACCGAGGCTCGGCAGGTGGGGTGATGCAGAGACCGCGGGTGATGGAGCTGGGACTTGACCTCAGAGGGGGCCAGCTTCACACTTCATATTCATTCTGCTGAGCCAGCTGACACTTTCTCTTGTACTCCTCACTTCTCTGGTCTTAGCGCCATCCCTTCAGTAAGGAAGGAAAGAAGGATGAGACAAACGAGGAGCTTTCTTCATGGTCTGCTTCCTTCACCTGGCCCCACTCTTGGTCACCTGTACCCAGCCTTCTGCATTCTTGTGTTTGTCTGTCCCTACTGGGGAACCAAGAAGTCCACTCAGAAACCTGGGCTCTCTTCTCTTTTCCCTCTACTCTTAGAGTGTATTGAGTATTTCATGCATGCTAAAGAACAGCTCCCTTCTTAATGACATTGGCCTAATGTGAAGTCATCTAGAGTGTCATTGGATTTTACTATTTCATTGGGAAATGGGTGGAGCTGACAGTACAGCTCACAAATAGACAAAGACAAAATGTTTTCAAGATGCCGGATGCTGTTGGAGTGAAATAATCTTACATCTTATTTTCCAAATGTGAGACACTTATAGATCAGAGGCACTCGGCTCATTATAGACCGATTCTCCATTTGTTGAGGGAGCTTAATTGCAAGAACCTTCTTTAGCATTTGCTGGTATTTCTTAAAAGGGAAGTAAATAATACATGGTAAATTATCTTTTCCTGAGGAGTTAAATTAATTACTTTTTTTAATGTTTGTACTTTACTTTCGTTATACATTACAGTACAAGAAACTAAGAAGGCTTGACTAGAAATGAACGTCAGATGACAGAGCTAGTTTTAGTCAATCAGTTATGGAAGTTTAATTTTTTTAAAACCAGCAGAGGGGCTGGCCCTGGGGCCGAGTGGTTAAGTTCGCGTGCTCCGCCGCTGCAGGCGGCCCAGTGTTTCGTTGGTTCGAGTCCTGGGCGCGGACATGGCACTGCTCATCAAACTACGCTGAGGCAGCGTCCCACATGCCACAACTAGAAGGACCCACAACGAAGAATATAATACAACTATGTACCGGGGGGCTTGGAGAGAAAAAGGAAAAAAAAAAAAATCTTTAAAAAAAAAAAAGAAAGAAATTAAAACCGGCAGAGACCTGAGATGGCCTAGTTTAGTTTCTTCCAGATGCTGTCATTGGATCGGGGCTGCCTTATCAGATCACCTAGAGATTTAAAAACATAGATTCCCAGTGATTCAGATTCATTAAGGACCTAAGAATCACTTTTTTTAAAACTATATATCTTTTATTCTTTTCAAGATCTAAAATGCTACAGATGCAATTAAAACCTGCCTCGCCTATTTGATTCTCTCTCCCTCATCAAAGGTAAATTTTATCCTGAATTTGGTCTTTATTGTTATGTAGGTATGCTTTAAAAAAGTGCTTTTTCTTGCATATGTTATGTACTCAGAAACGAGAAATGATACTGTTTTTCATGGGTTAAAATTCCCGTGTAAACAGCTTCACACTGCACGGATCCTGCAGCTGCTCTTCCCACCAGTTTGTTCATGTCTGTTCTCCTGTTGACGGCGTTGAGTGTGTTGGCGCTCTCTCACGATAGCGGGCGGTGTTTGCGTGAGCATTCTCGTCCCTGGGCTCACGTGCTGCCATCTCTCTGGGATGGAGACCTCACCCTGGAATGGCTGGGTTTGCAACGCGCCCATCTTCAGCATTACTAGGTCTCGACAATTTGTTTTCCAAGTTTGCTTGTACAATTATCCTTCTACTAGCAATGTATGTGAGTAATCATTTTGTGTGAATCCTTTCAGAATTTCTTTGTGTACATGCAAGCAAATAGAAACGCAGATTTTAATTACCACCCCCCCCCACCCCCACCCCAGCCCTCAGAAGAGGTACGGTGTTCTGCGCCTTGTCTTTTTCTGCCTAAACAAAGTATCTTGGAAATCTTTCCAATTTAGAGAATAGAGCGTTTCCTTTTTCTTTTTTACAGTACGTAGCATTTCATTGTATAAACAGACCATACTTAAAAAAAACACCTGTCTCCTATTTGTGGCTATTGCGTTGTTTTCAATCTTTTAATGTGACAGACAGTTCTAAAATGATTAACCCTGTGCATACATCATCTCACACTTTTGCTAGTCTGTGGGCTAAATTCCCAGGATGAGTAATTGCTTACATGAAGGTTATAAGCATCTGTCATTTTTTTTTTTTTTATTAAGATTATGATAGATTACAACCTTGTGAGATTTCAGTTGTACATTATTGTTAGTAATGTTGTGGGCACACCATTTCACCCTTTGTGCCCTCCCTCCACCCCCCCCTTTTCCCTGGTAACCACCAATCGGTTCTCCATGTCTATGTGTTAACTTCCACCTATAAGTGGGGTCATGTAGAGTTCGTCTTTGTCTGGCTTATTTCGCTTAACATAATACCCTCCAGGTCCATCCATGTTGATGCGAATGGAACAATTTGGTCCTTTTTTATGGCTGAGTAGTATTCCATTGTGTGTATATACCGTATCTTCTTTATCCAGTCATCAGTTACTTGGCACTTAGGTTGGTTCCACGTCTTGGCTATTGTAAATAATGCTGCGATGAACATAGGGGTGCATGGGATTCTTGGGATTCATTTCAGATTCTTAGGGTAGATACCCAGTAGTGGGATGGCTGGGTCATAGGGTATTTCTATTTTTAACTTTTTGAGAAATCTCCATACTGTTTTCCATAGTGGCTGCACTAGTTTGCATTCCCACCAACAGTGTATGAGGGTTCCTTTTTCTCCACAACCTCTCCAACATTTGTCACTTTTGGTTTTGGATATTTTTGCCAATCTAACGGGTGTAAGGTGATATCTTAGTGTAGTTTTGATTTGCATTTCCCTGATGATTAGGGATGATGAACATCTTTTCATGTGTCTCTTGGCCATACTTATATCTTCTTTGGAGAAATGTCTGTTCATGTCCTCTGCCCATTTTTTGATCGGGTTGTTTGTTTTTTTGTTGTTAAGCTGTGTGAGTTCTTTGTATATTATGGATATTAATCCTTTGTCGGATAAGTTGCTTGTAAATATTTTTTCCCAATTAGTGGGCTGTTTTTTTGTTTCAATCCTGTTTTCTCTTGCTTTGAAGAAACTCTTTAGTCTGAGGAAGTCCCATTTGTTTATTCTTTCTATTGTTTCCCTCATCTGAGGAGTTAGAGTGTCTGAAAAGGTTCTTTTGAAACTGATGTCAAAGAGGGTACTGCCTATATTCTCTTCTAGAAGACTTATTGTTTCAGGCCTAATCTTTAAGTCTTTGATCCATTTTGAGTTTATTTTTGTGAATGGTGAAAAAGAATGATCGATCTTCATTCTTTTACATGTGGCTGTCCAGTTTTCCCAACACCATTTGTTGAAGAGACTTTCTTTTTTCCATTGTAGGCCCTCAAGCATCTGTCATTTTGATATATGGCCAAGTCACTCTTCAGAAGAGGTTTTCCAGGTTGCCCTCCCTCCATCAGTGTATCGATGTCTTTCCCCGATGGTCTGGCCAGCAGAGTGTGTCATCAAACTGAATTTTTGCCAGTCTGATGGGGGAAGAATGGTATCTTAGTCTAGTTTTAGTTGGATTTCTCTTATTATGACTGGCACTGAGTATCTTTTTATGGGGTGTAAGAGCCTACAGTTGTATCGCTGTTTCTGTGAACGTCTGTTTCTGTCCTTTGCCTTTTTCGTACACGTTCTTTGCTCAGAGACCTCTTTTTCAGGAGCCTCCCGGAGGGCTGAGGCAGAGCCAGGTTCAGTGGGTGCCACTCTGGTGCAGCCTCTCGTTGTCCAGTGATGGATAGCCTCCCGGGAGAGGCAGGGTTTAAGATACCTCGTCCAACTGGCTCTGCGGTCACGCAGGCAGTTAAGGGAAATGGCCTTCCAAAGCCATCTTGAGTAAAGTTTTACTTGATTTTTATAATTGCTTCTGAAATTCAGTGTAATAAATCTAAACAAGCCAGGAGGAGGCCGTGAGCCAGGTCTGTGTAGAGAGACTATCGCTAGAGCACAGACTGGAGTCGGACCCTAGGTTCTGACCTCAGCCCCACCAGTTTTTGACTCTGTGTCTTGGATGAGCTACTTAACTTCCCTGTGCCTCAGCTTTCTCATCTGTAAAATGGAGGGGTTAATAATAGTATCTGCTTTCTGGAGTTGTTGTGAAGATACAGTAATATTCAGTTAAGCTGTAAGCGTGTGGAGCAGCCCCTGTGTGTAGTGAGCACACGTGTCAGCGTGAGCTGCTGTTACTGTTGCTGCTTTTGTCCTTGTTATTACTACGCTGCTGCTTCTGCATCTCAGTAAACTTGCAAGCTCCTGCTGAAGACGTTTTGGAAATCAGGATGACAGCAGGATGTTCTTAGGGGCCAGAGCTGCAAGTGTTGGCATCACGTCTTCCCATTGCCTTTGTCCAGACCTCGGGAGGCTAGGACTCATCCTCCTGTGTGCCCGCAGAGAAGAAACGGCGTGGCGGGTTGTCTGCCGTAACCCCTACTGCAAAATGAATTAGTAAACATCCGAAAACAGCTGAGTTTGTGCCGCGGGGAGCGTTTAAGGGAATTGGCTGTATGCTGCAAGACACTAGTTTCCCCTGGTGCTGACCTTGATAAACTCCGTCCACCTTTTTCCTACTCTTTCCCCACTCCCTGCAGGGGGTCACAGTGTAGGGGTTTTACAGCATCTCGTGGTTTCAAGCAGCTTTAGTGAATACAGTGGAGGAGAGCTTTCAAGGTGATTTTAATGTGCTGTGAAAGTATCATCGTGGTTTCGCCAGCGTCCTCCAGGAGGAATCCTCAGCAAGTTTACTGCGTGCGTCCTCCCTGTAGAACCCGAGTCCCGTGTGTGTTTTAAGGAAGGTCTTTCGTATCCACCCAGACACTGGCCCTGCCTGGTGCTCTCCGTTCCTCCCTGAAGATCCGGCCTCCAGGCACGGTCATTTCCCTTCACCCTACAGAAGTGATTAAAACATTTTTAATAAGTTGTTTCTTGTAGAGCAGACCTTCTGGAAATAAGTCCTTTCAGCTTTGACTGTCTAGAAATGTCTTTATTTCGCCTTCACTGTTGAGGAGACGTTAGCATTGCTGGTGTCGTGTTCCCGAGTCGTGTTTTCATGGCTCCTGGTAAGGTGTGCTGCTTCTCTCTGGTTGTCAGCGGTTGGCTCTGATGTGTCTGGTGTGGTTTCTTGGTCTTTATCTCTCTCAGCGTTTGTCGAGCTTCTTTGTTCTGTGAGTTGATGTCATTCATCAGTTTTACAATCTTTTTGGCCATTATCTCCTCAAACATTTTTCTGCCTCATTTTTCTCTCCTCCTTTAGAAATTCATTTGTACATATGTATATATGTTGGGTCATTTGGTGTATTCCCATAGACTGTGGGTTCCCTGTTCTGTTTTCCTTCATTCTTTCGTGACTTCAGTTTGGGCGAATACTTTCAATTGACCCATCCTCACGTTGACCTGTCCTTTCCTTCTCCGTGTCCAGGGTACCGGTGAGCCTGTCTAATCAATTCTTCTTCATGGTATCCCATTTCTCATTTCTGGCATTTTTCTTTTTCTTTTTGTTATAGTTTTTATATCTCTTCTGCAGCTCCCCATCTCTGCACACATGTTGTCTGCCTTTTTCGTTAGCTATTTTAGCGTTCCTGTCATGGTTGTTTTAAAGTCTCTGATAATTCTAACATTGGATCATCTCTGGGTCTGCGTCTGTTGAATTGGTCTTATGAGTGTCTGTTATATGCCACCTGCTTTGTGGAAAAGAATACCAGGGCCTGAGGCAACTCAGATTCCCTCCAGAAAAGGGTGTGTCCCTTCCTCTGTCATGCTGCTCGTGGGCCAGCTGCCTCAGTCTCCCCTGTGGCTGGGCAGAGCCGGCCTGTGCCGCGGCCTAACTTTGATCCCCCTTACTGCTGCCGTCAGAGGACCTGAGGGCTGGGTCGGGAGTTTGCCATCCGGATGGCTTGGGGTCTGCGCTGTGGTGAAAATCTGGAGATCTTGGTGTGCTACAGACAAGAGGCCAGCTTTCTGGGCCAGCTCACTTTTTGGCCTGCTGGACGGCCAGCTCGTTGGTTTGCTTGGCCGTTCTCTGTCCTCTGCACTCTTGCCTCTGCTTTCTGTGCCTTGGGAGAAATCCCCCTGCCCTGACGTGTCTCTCGCTTTTGCAGGTTGGCTGCCTTATCCTCTGAAAGGCCGGGACCTCCCGGGGGGGATCCCCTCCGCTCTGCTGCCGTCCTCTGCAGAGCAGCTGCTTTGCACTTGGGCCAAGTCCTTTGTGTCTCGGGGGTACGTCCCTGAACTCAGCTTCCTTGGCTCTGTGCTTCCTGGCTGTTCCCATGCACTCAGGACAGGTGCAGGGAAAGGAGAGGGCCGTGCGTGTGGACTCACTCTCACTGAGGTTCCTTGAGTTCTAAACCGATGTGCTTGCCCACGTGTGGTGCTAGAGATTCAGCTGGCATCCCCTGCCATCCTGCCAGTTAGGAGGCAGCTGTGGGCACTTCTTTTCTGTGAAGGCCTCCTCACTTGTGGGAGTTCAGTTCATTTAAGTTTCTTTGCATCCTCACTGCTCTGATGAGTTAAAAAACGCTGTGATTTTTTTTAAGCTTATGCGCTTTGTTTTATTTATCAGGGTGAGAGTGATAGCCTTGTGTGCCTTTCTGTATGGTAATCAGAAGTTGAGGGGCCGGCCCAGTGGCGCAGCAGTTAAGTGCACACGTTCCGCTTCTCGGCGGCCCGGGGTTCACGGGTTCGGATCCCGGGTGCAGACATGGCACCGCTTGTCAAGCCATGCTGTGGTAGGCGTCCCACATATAAAGTAGAGGAGGATGGGCACGGATGTTAACTCAGGGCCAGTCTTCCTCAGCAAAAAGAGGAGGATTGGCAGATGTTAGCTCAGGGCTAATCTTCCTCAGAAAACAAAAGTTGAAATACCCTGTGCCGTCTTTTCTTCTTCATCAGTGTTGCCAGAAGTTTATCCATTTTATTCTCTCAAAAAAACAAATTTTAGGGGCCAGCCCCATGGCCTAGTGGGTAAGTTTGTGTGTTCCGCTTCAGCTGCCTGGGGTTTCGCCAGTTCGAATCCTGGGTGCAGACATGGCACCACTCATCAGGCCATGCTGAGGCGGCATCCCACATGCCACAACTAGAAGGACCCACAACTGAAAATATACAACTATGTACTGGGGGGCTTTGGGGAGAAAAAGGGAAAATAAAATCTTTAAAAAAAAACCCAGAAAACCCCCTGCACATTTTGTCTGTATTGCTTTTTCTCTATTATTTTTATTGTATGAAGTTCTCCTCTCGTTCCCTTCTACTTTCTTTTGGCTTAATTTTCTGTAATTATTCCAACTTCTTGAAATGTATACTTAGATAATTGATTTTAACCTTTTCTCTTACATACGCATTTAAAAGTGTAAATTCCCCTCTAAGCACAGTTTTGGCTGCATCCTCTAAGTTACATTCTTTTGTGTTTTTATTATCATTCAGTTCAAAATATTTTCTAATTTCTGTTGTGATTTCCTAATGATTTATTTGGGACTGTATTGCTTACCTTCCAAATATTTAGTGATTTTTAAAAGTTATCTATTTGTTGTTCATTTCTAGCTCACTTCCCCTGTGGTCCTAGAGCTTTCCTTGACTTCACAGCACAGAAGTTTGTGGACTTGATTTATTGCTCAGCACGCAGTCAGTTTTGGTGAATGCCCCATTTTGCTGGTAAAGGGTGTGTACTTTGCAGTTGCTTGGTGTGCCAGTCTGTTTATTTTTGTTACAGTCTTTCTTGTGTTCAAATCTTCTACGTCTTTTATAATTTGCTTGTTTTATCACTTATTCAAAGGGAGAGATGGGGGAATATCTACCACTTTGGTTATGGATTTATCTATTTTTTTTTTATTTCTGTCAGTTTTTGCTTAGTATGTTTTGAAGCTATGTTATTTGTTGCATACAAATTTTATTTTATTTAATTATTTTTTTTGTGAGGAAGATTGGCCCTGAGCTAACGTCTGTGCCCGTCTTCCTCAATTTCTTTTTATGTGGGCGCTGCCACAGCGTAGCTGGATGAGTGGTGCTAGGTTCGCATCTGAGATCCGAACCTGAGAACCCTGGGCCGCTGAAGCAGAGCGCATAAGCTTAACCACTATGCCACCAGGCCGGCCCCACATACAAATGTTAAATGGTCATGTCTTAATGGTAGTTAAAACATTTTCAAGAATATGAAATGTCCCTTTTTCTCTACATATTTCTTGCCTTAAAGAATGACTCTCTGATTAATATATAAATTATCCTCCTTCATGGTGCCTTTTGGTGAGCAGAAATTGTTAAATCCAAAATCCAGTATTTCAGTCTTTGCTTCTGTAGTCACTACTTTTTCACTTCTGCCCGAAAAGTCTTAGCATATTTCAAGTCACCAAGATAGTGCTTATGTTTCCTTCTGGAAGTTTTGTGGCTCTGTCTTCACACACAGGCCTCTGACTCATCCATGGTGACTTTCATGTATAGGATGAGATGTAGGGTCAAGATTTACTTTCTTCCGTGTAGACAGTCATTTGTTTCATCACCGTAGGAATCAGGTGATCGTGCGTGTGGGTTCTTTTCTGGGCTCCTCGTTTGGTTTCTTTAGTCAGTTTTTAGACCCTCATATCGAAGGCACATTGTCTCAATTGCTGCAACTTTATAGTCTTAAGCTCAGCTAGTATGTGTCTTCCAACTTTGTTCTATTTTTTCTAAATGATGTAAAACTTTGAAATCATAGTTTTATGTGAAATAAGTCAATGCTGTCATCATGGCTTTTTATTTCAACTTGTAAAGGCCACCTCTTTATGATTGAAGTAGGTTTTTTTTAAATTAAAGAACTCTCATGAAAGGAATAAGCCGTATCCGTCTGGATGAGAGCCTATGAGAGTGGGGGAGAGCGGATGGAGGGTCTGGGAATCTGGAGTGTAGTCCAGGCATGCCTTTAACTGATTACGATATTTCAGATCACCAAACTCTTTCCCGTTAACCTATCAAATGGAAATAATGCTGATCAGAATTAATCGAAAAGGCAGAATGAAAAAGCCACATACATGCACCCTTGGAACTGTACAAAACGGTTGAAATATAAGTGATTTATTAGTGTCAGCCCTTAGGGGTCTCTGTAAAAACTCTAACAACTAACATGAATTGTGTCGTGAAACAAACGCCAAGTCTCTCATTAATATAAACTCCTCTTATCCCATATTGTCCTCAACTTATTATCCAGACTCTCAGTATTTTGAAACACGGCTTTCATGTACCCATTAGAGGCCTTTTCCGTCGGTCACGCACACCCTTGGTCAGGTATGAAAAGCATGAGGCCCGTTTGGCCGGGACACGACTAGACACATGCTTCATCAAGAGTCGCTGCCGCCTTTGTTCCTCTCGTTTTGCTCTGCAACTTCCATTACCAGCAGCTCTTGCCAAAATTAGCTGACTGTGTGTGTGTGTGTGCTTGTGTGTGAGAATGTGTACAGCTCCTGAAAACATGAGCCAGTTTGCAGGGGTCAGTCAGAAGACACGAGCCAACGTTCCCAGAAGCAGAGTGGTCAGGTTTCCTTAAAAAATGTGCAGAGATTGTGTTTCTGGAGTTGAGGGCTCAAGTCGAAAGCAAACAAAAATACCACAGAACATATAACAATTTGTTTTTTGAAGGATTTCTGATTCTGAATTTGCTTCCAATTCTCTTAAATACATATTGAACTTCTCATAGAACATGGCACTTTAAAAACAAACATATTATTGCAAAAACCTCATTTGTGGCTGTTCAAAGAATTTGGGTGATAAACTCTTTATTTGTTACCTCTAAGTTAATCTGCAGGGGCACTTTGGCCATACATAGAGATCGGAGTAGAAAGACCATTTCTTTTTTTTCTTTTTTTTTTTTTGAGGAAGATTGACCCTGTGCTAACTGCTGCCAGTCCTCCTCTTTTTGCTGAGGAAGACCGGCCCTGAGCTAACATCCATGCCCATCTTCCTCTACTTTATATGTGGGACGCCTACCACAGCATGGCTTGCCAACCGGTGCCATGTCCGCACCCAGGATCCAAACCAGCCAACCCTGGGCCGCCGAAGTGGAACGTGCGCACTTAACCACTGCGCCACCGGGCCTGCCCCATCAGTTTCTGAAATAATCCAACTGGCTGGTGGTAGAAACCGTGGAGGTAAAGACTGGCTTGTGCTTATTGCTCTTCTCAACAGTGCCTTCCTCTGTGCCGGGACATAATTATTGTTCAGTTCAGGGAACTTAAATAATCTCGTGGTGTCAGGGTGCCATGAGTACCCCGCAGCCTGGCCCTGGTATGTCTGGGTCTCCTCTGGTCTGCCGAATGCCCATCTCTTTCGTAAGCACTGTGGGGACACCACACTCTCCGCGAGGAATGTAATTTCTAGCAGGGGGAAGAATAATAGAGAATAGAACTGCACGGTCTGTCTGCACAGTCTTCTAAGCCTGCAGGTGTGTGGGTGGGTTTATTGGGAAAGGCTTCTCAGGGAAGGTGGTCGCGTGCGTCAGCTTCCACGGACAGGTGACCGCATCGGGCCACTTCAGCGATTACTCGGTTCCCCAAACCTCTGTTTGCTGGCAGAATGGAGCCGGATTTGGAACAGGGAGGAGAGAAGGGGGTGGTCCGGTGGCCAGGACCCAGCATGTGGGATCAGCTAGGGTGGGTGCTGGTGCTCAGGCACGGCTTTCGTCTGCTTGCCCTTGTTTTTCTAAAAAAAATTTTTCCCCTGAGGATTTCAGAAATCTGTGCAGAGGACTGGGGACTTTATGAGGATTTACTTATTTTACATAACTGCCTGGGTTCTTTCCTTCTGTTTTTCATTCATTCTTTTCTCCATAGAAAATTTCTAGTCCAGTTTATTTCTTCATTCCCTCCTTTTCTTTAATCAAACTCTCTTCAGTTGCTGTTATGTGCTAGGCATTGGGAATACTGAAATAAGCAAGGCGGGACCCCTTCCATGAAAATGAGCACAGCTTGATAGAAGGAACAGACCTGTGAATACATGATGCGTGTGACCAGCGTCTGACAGGACTGCATGCTGTCTCTGGCCGTGTCGAGGCGCAGCCACACCATGTACCCCATGTGAGGGTCAGAGCAGGCTTCCTGGTCACCTGGGCAGAATTTTGGAGGACAGTCCTGTTTAGCTATGAGAAAAAAACCCCCTCCCCCGAAAGACAGCGTTCAGCGGCCACACCTGAGTGGCTGGTAGGGACGACTGGAGCAGGACTGCCAAGGGGCTTTGTGGCTCCTTCCCCCTTTAAAACAAAAGAAAAAGGAAAGAGAAGAAAGACAGCTGTCTTCTGAGTAAACCTCTTGCCAGAGAGAGGTGTCTGTCCGTTGTGTCTTGTGGGGCTCAGCTTTTAGTGCGAAATGCAGGACTTGTGAATTTCAGCTTTGTCTGGATAACTGAACCTATTTCCATTTATTTAACACTCTAATCACAGAAAAGAGCTCAAGGTTCCTGAATGCCTTTTCTGGGAGAAGTACTGGGCTGGGTGCTGCACATTGGCTTCATCTTGGAGTTTTCTCAGTGCCCCTAGGCGTCCTTTTGTGCATGTTCTGGAGGAGGGAGTCAGGCTCAAAGTCTCCATTGCTCACCTCACATGTGTAGCATGTCATTGAATTGGGGTTTAAACCCCATTTCTGTTTGACACAAAAGCCCAGGAGTTTTCCATTGTATTATACTCTTTCCCTAGAGAAAAGGCAAAATCTTGTCCTTAAATAAAAATTTGTCTCACCAACTGAAGATTGAATAAACACATTGGGGAGGTGAGGCCTACATACCTGTTACAGAAGAAGCCACCGTGAAAGCAGTGAGGACAGAGCAGCTGGGAGAGCAGCTGACACCCTCCCTTTCAGACGTGGAAGGAGGGGGTCAGTGAGTGGATGTCACCTTTGGGTGTGCTTTCACCCCTCTGAATCAACAACGAGAAAAACATGGCGGCAAGCTCGCTGGGTTTTTTCTTTCCTTTTATCCTGTTTTAGTCTCAAGTGTGGACATCGCTCCATTGTTTTTTCATAAAACAGCTGAGCAGCAAAATGGCTGGAAACACTATCCTGGTCTCCTGTCGGTTCTGGCTGGAATCCCGGGACCAGTGGAAGCCAAGAGCATTTGGATATGTCTGCTGAGATCATGTTGCAGAATTACCGCACAGATATCTGGGACCGGGGCATTCCATTTCTGCCCAGAAGGCGCTTGGGTTGAACTCAAAGCACAATTTCGTTTCAAAAAGAATAGAAGACATTTTGAAAGATTTGCCTGCTAACTTTTCCATTGCAAGAATGTAAGTTGCACCAACCTGGGGACCTTGTCTGTTTTGTTTACTGCTTATGCCCGGCCAGCAGAACCACGCCCAGCTCATTGTAGGAGCTCAGTGACGATGGAAGGGACGGTGGCTGAGCGCAGGGGAGGCTGTGAACAGCGTGGTGCCGAGGATCGATAGTGACACACTGCCGATCCCCACACCTCTCAGTCCAGGCCGGGTCATTTTCTGAGCTCTCAGCGTAAGTCATAAGGAGGCTCACAGTAGTGACAATGTCCATGATGCTAGCGGCCGCCGGGTTTTGAATGTACGTATGCCAGATGCTGGCGGAGGCATTTTGCATGTAGGGTCTCATTTTCTCTTAACTGTAGTTAAATAGCAAGACAGATCATCTTCACACTCTGTCCTTTGCTAGCGAGGAAACTGAGGCACAGAGAGGTGACAACTTTGAGCTAGTGACGGTTGTTCTTGCCTCACAGTTCACTGAGCAGATAGAGTTGGTCAGACAGGAGCGTTCGCAAACTCCCACCACCAGGTGTGTTTCTGCATCCTCCCCTGCCCTCTCTGGATCCCGGTCCCCTCTCCTGTCTCTGAAAATCTGAAAAGTCTTCCTTTGCTCATCTCCTCCCTAGGTGTCCCCTCCAGTCATGTCCCTGCCCCCCAAACTCTCCGCCTCCCTTACAAGAACCTTGTCAGAAGCCTCATGTGTCGGACGCCCTCCCAGCCCTGCCTCCTCCTCCCTTCTCCCTGGACGTGCGCTCTCCTGGTGTGCTGCCTGCTCCCCCGTCCGTTCCAGCTCAGACTCTCACCAGCCTCGCCCCTCTGAGTCTACTCCCGTGCGGACCGGCTCTGCGTCTTCCTCTTGGCTCTCCATCTGCTCTGTCTCGCCGTCCCCCCAGCGACTCCCCCATCCTTGGTGATGCCGTGAGCGTCAGCTCTTTGCCAGGAACTCTCTAGTTTTTTCTAGCTCTGACTGGAAATTTGCCCTTGCCTCCAAACTTATCCACCTCACTTCTCTTCCACCCGACCTGTCTCTCTCCGTCTCCTGCATCTGAATCAGCAGCATCACTGTCGCTGAGGACAGAGCCCCAGGAGTCATCTTGGAGTTGGCCGTTTCTCTCAAGCCCCTATCTTGTCCATCAGCAGGGCCTGTGGCTTCTTCCTCCAGAATCCGTCCTGAAGCCATTCACTTCTCTCTGTCTCCCTGCGGTCGCTCCAGCCTGCACGACCACCGTCTTTCATGTGAACCGCTGCAGCGGTGGCCTCTAACCCATTTTCCTGTACTTCTTTCTTACTCCTGTGTCACTGCGTCTTCCCACCGCAGTGAGCGCCGTCTGCCGGCTGTGATGACAGGGCGCTCGGGCGTTTTAGGCGCTGCTTCAGGCGTTTACTGTTAGAAGGTGGGACTGCTGCCTCTGCACTTCCACATGGGGACTGCAGCACGGGCCGTTAACTAACACGCCCAGAGTTACTGCCAGGATGAAAACACAGACAGCCAGGCTCTGGAGCCTGTCCTCCTGACCTCTGTGCTATGCTGCTTCCAGAAAGTGACTCCTGTCGCTCCTGTCCTTGAGGAGCTCTTGAGGTTGCTCATTGCGCTTATGTGAAATCCAGCCTCCTCGCCGGGCCTGAAGGCACTATGTGGCCTGGCTCCTGCTGGCCTCTCCTACCCCATCTCCTGCTTCACACAGCACTCTGGGTTGTCCTTCCCACCTCACATCCACCACAGGGCCTTTGCACCAGTAGTTCCCCCTGCCTAGGACTGTTTCCAGCAGTTCTTCGTGTGGCCGGGTCCTTCTGGCTCTTCAGCTCGCAGCTTAAATGTCATCCCAGTAAGGGCTCTCTTGATCTAAATCAGCCACCCCATTTTTGTTAAAGGCCACCTTTTGTTCTTCGCAGCACTTACTGCTGTCTTACGTTGCTTACCTTCATTGAAGGGAGATGGTCCTTGTCTACAGTGCTATCTGCATTGGCTGGAATGGACGCCCCAGGAGAGCAGGACAGTTGTGTGTGCTGTTCCCCCCTGTATCCCAGAACCTGTGTCAGTGCCCGGGCTGAACAGACCTGTGCTGAAGGAATGAGTGATGAGGGAGTGAATGAAAATGAGCGTCTGGCATCCTGGAGCTGAAAGCCGGGTGCGTCGATCCGACGGGTTTCCTACCACAACAGCTCCTGTCGGTGCACCTCGGGCGCGCGTCCCTGATGCGGGGCCTCTGCCTCTGCGCGCACTCAGAAGTGTCTGCACTCACTCCAGGTGATCAGAGAAGTCTACAGCGGCTGCAGTGGGCCCGCGGACCTGGAATGTCCCCCGCCGTCCAGCTCTCCGGTGCACAAGGCAGAACTGGAGAAGGTAAGGGGCCTGTTTCTTTCTGGGAATAGTAACCTTAGGCCTCCCTCAAAGTTTCGACAACATTCTCTGAGAATTTTAGCACTGCTAGTTGGAAAAAAGAAAAAGAAAAAAGCATGTAATCCTGCTTCCTGTGCATTTCCAGGGCCTACTGTGTGCGAAGCTTGAGTTTGTCCTTGTACAGACTGCATGTTAGTTTCATTATTCCCAGCTGTAGATGCAGGAGGGGGTTTGAATGGGCTAATGGATTGAAGGTGTTCAAGGTCCCCTGCTGTGACATGGCAGAGTTGAAATCTGCACCAGGTCTGTGGACTCCTGGAATACAGCAGGCGCTGCATAAGTATACTTGCCCAAAGGTTTATTCCCAGCAGCCCAGGTATTGGTCCCCCTCTGCTTGGTGCTCATTTGCTTGTTGGAAGGCACGATGAGAGCACAGCAGTGCGGGGTGGGAGGGGGTGCGAGGATGAGCCCTTCTTGCCAGAAGTGTATAAACCCGTCACTGTCATGCCACACGCCCAGCTCTCACTGCTCGTGCTTTGTCTGGACGTGCGAGTTCCCGTTTCCCTGGAGAGCCCTGGCCTCCTGCCGCGCAGTTCTGTAGGCGGCCTGTGTGCTAGGACCTTTCTCAGTCCTCCGTTTAGCACCCTCCACCGATAAACAGATCCTTCTTTGTTTTTGTTTTAGTCAGGGTTCTCCAGAGAAACAGAACCAATGGGGGGGGGGGGGGGGGATGTGTGTGTGTATAATATATGTGTGTATGCATATACATTTTATATATGTTATAAAATATAAACATAAAATGTATTATAAGATGATGTACATACGTATATATAGATATAAACACACATACGTGTACATATATCTATATGCACATACACACACACACACATATGTATATGAAGAGATTTATTATAGGGAATTGGTTCCTATGATTATGGATGCTGGCAAGTCCGAAATCTGCAGTGTGGGCCTGCAGGCTGGAGACCCAGGAGAGTCGCTGGTGCGGATGGAGTCTGAAGGCAGTCTTCCAGAGAATTCCCTCTTGCTCACAGAGGCTGCTCTTTTAGTTCTGTTCAGATCCTCAACTGATTGGGTGAGGCCCACGCACAGTAGGGAGTTCAGTCTGCTTACTCAGACACAGTCCACCAATTTAAATGTTAGTCCGTCTACAGCCCGCTCTGAGCTGACACATGCGGGGAGCCTCACAGCCCTCATTCTGACATTGTGACATAGCGGCCTTGCTGCCTTTTGTCCTGGTTATAAAACTAATACCTGCTCAGTGTAGGAAATTGAGACAGTTGGGAGAAACAGAAGTAAGAGGAATAATGTCTCTCAGGAGTCAGCCGCCTAGATGAGGCCACTCCTCTCGACACTCTGCATGTCTTTAGTTTTTTCCTATTCACGTGTTTCTCTGTAGTTTAGATAATCTGACACATAGAATTTCTTGTGCTGCTTTTTTTCACCTACCTATAGACTATTAACAATTTTCTAGGTTTTGAAAACTCATAACAAATAACAAGCATTTTGGCATTTTCATCAGCTGACTAATAGCAAATTCGTATGACTCTAATATCTTTTGTGTTACTCCTCCCCCACCCCAGTCTGGCTCTTTTTCTTTTTAGGCAGTTTAAAATAACATGGTATTTGGCGTCTTTCACATAAGTCTTTGCTGCTTCTCTGACTGTCACCTGAGAATAGACTCCTGAAAGCTGGATTACTTCATTACCAAAGGATAGAATTTTTTTTACAGGTTTTGATTCATGTTGCCTAGCAAATTGCTTCGCAGAAGGTTGGTCCTGTTTCCCATCCCAAGAGCCTTGCATCAGAGCCCCTCCTCACCGTTCCTTATCTTTGGTTTCTCAGGCTGTGCTGTGAGTGCCTGGCTGGACCTCCTGGCCTGGGTCCCAGGGGTGCTCCCTGGCGTGAGAGCTGGGGCAGCCTGGCTTTCAGTCGTTCCTTGCTGGAACTTGGCACACACCAGTTTCCAGTAAAGGCCATAATTCCTTCACTGCGGCTCTGCCCCCGCCCCCTGCCCTACAGGACTGCAGGCACCTGTCTCTGTCTGCCAGCCTGGCCAGCATTGCCTGGACCTCTCCTTGCAAGAGGAGTGTGTGTGTCCCCTGTGTCCTGGTATTGTCCAGATGTTTTGTTTGCCTCCTGACTGGCCATCTCTTTGGCACTGGGGTGTAATCTCCCTGACTCCACAGGTGTTCTGGTTGCAATGGGGGGATTCCAGCTCTACACTCTCTTGTTCAGATACTCGCTTTCAGTCCTAATCATGCTCCTCACATCCAGATGTTAGGACTGAAATAATTACCAGGATTCCAGTGTTTCTCTGTGTGTGCATTCTGAGTGTATGTCACAATGGTTCTCTGTGTGTGCATTCTGAGTGT